>NW_020537646.1:28828226-28864766 GCF_003426905.1 Ctenocephalides felis
TTTAATATTAACGCCATGCCAAACTACTCCTTGAACGACTCCAAGGTGTAATTGGAACTTTATACGTTCTGCTAAATATTGTTTTGTGAACTAAAATGGCACACAAAGAATATCAAACATTTTTTTCTACATTACTTATATGATATACTTTTTTTCTATGATACACATAGAATTTATACTTGTTTATTTGTGATATAGAAGTACTGTTATAAAATATTTAATGTAGAAGTACAATACCCAAGGGTAGACAACTTATGTACCGATACACCTTTAATTGAAAAAAAGAAAATTAGTATTGAGATAAGAAAATATACCACAAATGATGACTAGGATTAAAGCCAAAACATGTGTTACCTTAATAAAAAATGATATCTCCTTATTAATGTTAGGCCCTATTATTATATTTTCATTAATTAGGTTGAATTAAAACGAAGTTTTTTTATGTTACATTTTATTATTATTGATATGCTTTGAAGAGTATACAACAAAACAATTTATACAATTTTAGTGAAAATCATAAATGCAGTATTCGGTTTTAGTCGCATACATTTACATATGACAAATTAAAACTGAATTTTACGATATTTCAATGAGTTATAAGTGAAACGACATAATCTAAATTATCTTAAATTTGGTAATTTTTTTTATTTTTTTTTATTATTTTTTTAACTGTTTAAATAATATATAGGAAGGTAAATATATTATTTGTGGCGGCCTCCCTCGCGTACAATCAGATGTTACATAAGAGAAGTCTTTTCAGGAAAACAACCCCTAGCATGGGTCGAATCTAATACCAGTTTGTTCTGGAGAACAGAAAACTCACTAGAAAGACTTACAACCCCTACATAGATGGCGGTTATATTTTACTACATTATTTCATTACATTCGAATCAAATATTATTTCATTTTTGCACCTGCAGTTCATTTGAACGATGCTAGATGTGGCTACGTTTAGTATAATAATTTAGTAACCAGTAGATAAAAAAAGTTCAAATACAATATTTACTAATAAAATATGCTTTATATTCAACATAGTATGTGAGAATAATTAGAAAATTAGTTTTTATTATTGAATTTGTATGATGTATGATGATTATATATGATGTTTCCTTAGTGTAAATATAAGGGCTCTCATATTTTAGTTTATCTCGTTTTCCTCTAATTTCTGATTTATTCTTAAATATACTATACATATACGGGTATATAAAACTTAACTAAAAATATATTGATGTGACTTTTATCATTATTAAACATAATATGGTTAATAACCACTTAATTTAAAATCATTGTCAACAATTGTTAATTATTGCAATTGGAATATGTTTGCATATCACACATACATACCAATATATATATATATATATATATATATATATATATCATATATTTTTTTATATAAAAATCCTTATCAAACAAAACGTTACGACAAATAACCTGGAGTCTTCATCTATAAAGTACAGTATTTTAATATTAATATATACTTTAATATATTATGAATAATTTACATAGATCACATGATCTTGATGTATTTATATTAGTCTAACTAATGAAGTAATATTCAAACATTTAAAAAAATTATATTGAAATTTATTTATCAACATTCATTTTTATGATGCCTACTTTTTTTATATGTAATTAATGCAGTAGTTACCAACCTTTTAGCACTATTTTTTAAAAAAAACTATGACACGCTTCTTTTAATTTTTCTAATAATATAGTTTTATAAAGATCTATCGATCAAGTTCTAATAATATATATTTACTATTATGTTTATATTTAAACTTTGCAATAATGCTGTAGACTGTCTTCTAATTCTTAACCAGATATCCTTTAATGATTTTAGGCTATTTTCGCGTTCACAAAAATTTTTCAATTACTTAAATGTACTTATGTTCTCTAACTTTGACCAAATTAGCAATAATATTAATATAACACTACACTGCATTAAATGATCTCCATCTGCTCAAGTTAACCTTATTATTTCTTTTCAAGTATCTTTTATTATTTAATAAAATCTGTTATGTATCTTATTTTATGTAATATAATAAAATTTTCAGATTCTGACTTATGTAATGTATTTTTAAGTGCATTATGTAATATACTATATTGTAATTAAATCATATTAAATGTTAATTAATTTAATTTTTAAGTCTTTTTGGAACTATTCTGCGGGCTATGTGTTTAAAAAATAAATAAATGAAATATCAACAATTATAATTTGTATTATATTAAAAGTTATTATACAATATTATGTAAAAATATACATTTTTTATATAATATTAATTTTTTTTTCGTAAATAGCTGACCACTCCCCTAAGGTCCATAGGCGCCCCATAAGATGAGAACCACGAGTATTATTATATTAAAGTTATTTGTTTACGTTTTGCAATTAATAACAAAGTTACAGCTCCTTGTTAAAAAAATATGTGAAAAGTAAAATTGAATTCGTCTAGTTCTTACGGGTGAATTGTATGTGAAAATCAAATAAGAAAATTTCTAACTGCGCTTAAATTCTTGCGACGCCAAATCGAACAAAAAAAAACGCGCGAGCAAGTCATCGCCGCGAGTGAAGAACGGCGTAAAAAAGCGTAGTTTCTCGCAAATCTTGTATTGACATCACGTACACACCTCTAGAAACGCTAAAGCCAACCGTTTATTTCTCGTCTCGGCCGTGAAGAAACATATTTTTTTCTTTCTCAAAACACCCACACCGTCAAAGTCGAAACGTTCCATACGGCAACCGTCTGAGCCGTGGAAAACATAAAACATTCTGTCCGCGAAAGATTTCACTCGCCGCAAAAACGAAACAGAAAAATTGGAAAAAGTTTCGGCGTGTCATTGCGAAATTATCCATTCGTCACTAGACAGACAGCTTTTGAGACACGGATTGAATTTCTAGAATATCTGAGAACCGATTTACTGTAATAAATTCAAAAATTTGTTGTTCACTTAATCTACACTATAGCCATATGCGTAATATAGATCATCATTTGGAATATACTGTTTAATTGACATAGTTAAAGGTATTTCTTGTCATTTACTCTGAAATTATTTTAATGTAATTAAGAACTAAATATTTTCTGATTTATTGTTAGATACATTAGAGTTTTGTGCCGGAACTCTGTATTATAGAATTTGAATTTCACTAGAACTAATATGAGAAGTATTGTTTTTTTTTTACTTAAGTCTTTAGTGCTAGCATAAGATGAAATTACTACGATTAATAATAAATAAGTCGCCAAAAACCTAAAAAAAAAACTCAAACTAAACTTTTCAAAGCGCAAATCATGTTTGAGCTGATTACTGCAAAAAGACTGACAATGACGCTCAACATCTGACAGGAATATTATGACTTTCTTTATATTATACTAGCATAAGTTGAAATTACTACAATGATTAATAAATAATTATCCAAAAACATAAAAAAAACCCTCAAAATAAACTTTACATGGCACAAAACACGTTTGAACTGATTACTACGTAAGGCTGACAATGACGCTCAACATCTGACAGGATTATTATGACTTTCTTTATATTATACAGTTGCAGAAACGTTAATAAAACTAGCTAGTTTTTTAATGAGGCGACAGTATCATTTATATACCGTATATACCATTTTTAAAACATGAGTTATTTGAATGAATTAGAGGTAAAATAGTTTAATTAGTAATACGTAGTAGGATTTTTATGAAGCTAGCACTTTAGTATTTTGATCAGCAGTTTCTACTTTACTAATATCGTGCTTTCTTTGGCTACTTCTTTTTTCTTAAATTTCATTTCAGTTTCATAATTTACATTATCTTTACAATTTCTTTCAACATAATTAGTTTTGCAGTTTGTTCTTTTTTGAGTTTGCGCTCATTATTTGTTTGGACTAGGAAAATGTAGCTTCTACATCATGAATAGTAATGGAATTCCTTAATATCCGAAAAAACTTAAATCACGCGATTCAAAGAAGGAAAGTCAACTATTTTGCTATAAAAAACCTGATAAATTATATACATTTCTTTAAATCAGTAAAACCACGATTCTACGATTTCTTATTGAAAAATTTGTTAGTAAAGTAATTTATTTCCATATCAGATTTAAAAAAAACATTTTAAAATATTAGTGAAATATTTGAACTACAAACGCAAATCTGAAGTAAAATATGAGATAAAAAAGTGTTTTCAAACCTAGATTAAAGATTTTATCTTCTTTATCCTTATGGTTTTATTACGATGATCAGAATTTAGTTTTTAGAATCATTTATATCTATTTTGAACAGAATTGTTATAATTCGTAATGATTATTTTTACCAATCTTCTACAATGTTTTCTGAATATTCGTTAGTAATGTAACTTATTTCCATATCTGAATAAAAAAAACACTTTGAAATGTAAGTGCAAATTTTAAAGTATTAACGCAAATCTGAAATAATAAAATATAAGATTAGAACGACGAGCAGAGTTTTGATTTTTAGAATTATTTATATCTGTTTTGAACGGTATTGTTATTATTTGTAATGATTTCTACCAATCTTCTACACTTTTTTTTAAGTATTCGTTAGTAATGTAACTTATTTTCATATCTATTTAATATTCTATATATAAATAAGTTATATTACTAACTAATATCAGATTAAAAAAGTAACACTGTAAAATATTAGTGTAATTTTTAAAGTATTATCGCAAACCTGAAGTAAAATGAGATTAAGAAAGTGTTTTCAACCCTAGATTAAATTTTTCCTTTTCTTTGTGGTTTAGTACGATGATCAGAATTCAGATTTTTATAATCATTTATATATGTTCTGAATAAAATTGTTACTTTTACAAATGACTATTAGTCACCAAACCAATGGTTATCTCATTGTATTTAACACATTTTTATAAGGCGGTAATCATATTGTTCTTATAATCCTTTCTATGCACGCTTTTAGGTTTTAACTTCTTGCAGAAATTTCTGGAAGACCTATTATCTATATTTGTGAGTGAACATTGACATCACACCTATTTCATATTCGGTTTCACACATCCTAGTATTTGACTTAAAATCCTTGTGGTTGCAAGGTCATGATATTACCTCATGGAGTATGGGGTAAGTACAAAGAAGTTGCATCGTTTGATATTCTAAGCCTGAGCAATGGCCCTTCTCCAAAACCCAGTAGTTCAAATAGTCCAAAATAGTTTTGTATACAACTCATGCAGCAAAAATATAAATCATTTATATCGTTTACAAGTGCACGGAGCGCGATATCAGTATATTCTTTGCATGTCTATTATTACGAACGAAAGAACTCGTTCCTTGCAACCGGTGTGTTTTAACACCGACGAACCGTTTTCGCACAAAAATATTATCTGAAAAGTATCATCTCGAAAGAATATTGTCTCACACGAACGATATCCGGCGCAGTTTTTCCTTGTATAAAAACCCAAACACAGAGATTGAAAAGGGCAAGAGCAGTTTGATGAACGGAAAATTCATTTTACTATATTTTCTGCTGATATGTGTATTTTAGGATTGTTCATTGTACTAGATTGATAAATTGTGTAATTAATGTAAGTGATTATTCACACCTAAACTTAGTATTCGTTGAATTATCGTATGTCTGACATCTTAGTATAATTTTTCTCAAATTTTTTTCGATTTGTAACGTAAATCGATGATATCTGCAAAATCCACTTTTTTGCTCTTTTATTTACAACTGTCCAGTTAAGGACATTTAATAAATTTGTGGAATTTACAATTGTCGGCCGAAGGGACATTGTATACTAAAGGGGTATGTTGTAAAAACAGCTCAATAGTTGTTTTCCCATTCGATATAATATTCACAATATTTTATTGATGTTTATATAATTTTAACTATTTACTTATAAAATAGTTTCTTATAAATAATGACTAAGTTATTTCAAATTTTTCATCAGGAGAGTTGATGACTTAAATCCAGTGGCGCTTTTCTTTTCAAACAAATCCACTAATTTAACGATTTTTATGAAGATGTAATCAAGTTTAGTTAAATAAGTGTATATATTAATTTTCTGATTAAACATTTGTTTTTTTTTTGTTAAAAACCAATATTCAAATTTTTCATTTTAAATATTTTCCATGTATCAAGATGTGGAATGCCCTATCCTTCTTCAGAATCCTTGAAGTATTGAAATTTAGAACGTCTTCAAATGAACTTTCACAATTTATTATCCACTCATTTAAAGTAATAACTGAGAATATTTTGAGTCATAATGTATATGTTTCGTATATTATGTATCTGAACTAGAAGTTGTTTTATACATTTTTAGTTTGCATAAATGTATATTTGTACAAAGTGTGCAGTTACGAATAGTATATAATAATTTCGAGGAATATTTATACTATGAAAACCCCATTAAATATTTGATAAAAACACAAAACTTTATTTGTTTGCGCTATATATGTATATTTTTTTATATGATTGCTTATATATTTATTGGCAATTTTTATAAAATTCATTGATATAATTTGTATTAAATAGCTAAACCATATTAGTAAACATTTACATCAACCTGAACTTATAACATACTTAAGTACACAAATAATAATGAGAGTCAAATTTTGAGAGCTGAATCCTGAAGTATATATATATACATATATATATATATATATATATAAAAATATATTATATATGTATGTATAAATAGTTTTGCATTAACATTTAAATTTTAAGAAAGAACGATCATATTTACAATTAATTATACAATTAAATATATTGGAGAAATAAACAAAAAAGACAGATAAGAGCATTTATATAGAGATCCTCTGTGGTTGATGAGTTCAAATCATTATTAACTTAATAACTACAACATTCATATTTTTATTTATTTTAAATATTTAATATTGTTGTTAAATCATAATTTAGAATGCTATATTATTATTCTAAAAATATGTATAATTTTTACTTATTTTGAATATTGTTATAAATGAGCAATTGGGCTTATAATTACCAATAACTCATAACAAACTATCACAATTTATACAATTTAATTGACAGACAGACAGACAGAAATAAAAATTTATTCAATAAATACAGTGTAAAATACAGTGAATTATATGTGGGTTTGTCTACCCTGGGGGTATTTTACCCAAAAGTTTATGGTTTTGCAACATTGTCAATATATTTGTATTTGTACAATAGTTTATTCATTAGGACAAAAAAAAGAGAAAAGTTTTATCTCCTAAAAATATCCTTCATTCATTGTTTTATGACTTATGTATTCACTGCGGGCTCGATCAGGTAGTTAGGCATGGCATAATTCCCGTACCAGATCATTTCTGATGTGTACTGGCCTAACGCGCGGATGGTACTATTATCGTGATCCCTACACTTTCGGTAAAAATTTTCAGTGAGCTTCTTTATGTATTCTAGTATAGTCGGTATGTCCGTCTGTTCATGTAAATATTTTGTTGGGTAGTAGTGTCTCGTCAGTGGGTCCCTTGATTTGTCTAGTACCAATCTTAGTGCTTTATTCTGTGCTATTTGTAGTCTCCGTCTGTTGGTCTTGGTTGTCGCGTTCCATGCCGGAGCGGCGTATGTCAGTAATGGTCTTATCAGTGGCAAGTAAAGTGTCCGCTTGTTCTTCACGCTTAGCGGGCTGTTGTGGTTCAAAAGAGGTCTCAGTAGATTCATCATCCCGTAGCCTGTCCAATTTTTGTATTCGTATGTTTTGTGAAGCTGAGTCTATAGTCCAAGGTTACGCCAAGGTATTTGACTTCCTTGGACCACTCAGCTTCATGGCCCATTACCTTTAGTTTCGTCAAGTCAGTAAGTGTATTGGACCAACGGCTTTTTGTAAAGAAAATTGCTTCTGTTTTAGAAGGATTAATTTTAATTTGCCATTTTTCCGTGTAATCAGTCAGAGCGTCTATATGTCTCTGTATTTTTGTAGTCAGTAGCGTTGGTGAACGTGATGATCTGTAAATAGCAGTGTCGTCAGCAAATGTCAACAGTGTTGTGTCGGCGTCAGTGGGCATGTCGTGGATGTAGACGTTAAACAAGGACGGTCCCAGGATCGAGCCCTGCGGCCTCCCGCCGTCACTTGTTTAATCGTCGAGGGTGTGTTGTCTACCTGAACTGTGAAATTACGGTCTGCGAGGTAAGAATGGAGTAGTTTTGTGATGTATGGTGGAAAGTTAAGGGTTATAAATTTGTGTATCAGTCCGTCCATCCAGATGGTGTCAAAAGCCTTCTCGAAATCGAGCAACACCAGTCCGGTATGGTTTCGTCTATTGAAGTTGAGTACAGTGTTTTCTATTAGTTGTGTCAGTGGATGTAACGTAGAGTGCTGTTCCTTAAAGCCGTACTATGTGTCTGGTATAATCTTGTTTCGTCTGATGTGTCTGTTGATGCGTTTGAGCAGTATTTTTTCAGTTACTTTGCTCATTGTATTGAGGAGGCTGATTGGTCTGTAATTTTGCGGAGAGTCTGGCTGTTTCCTCGGCTTCAGGATAGGAAATATGATTGATGTTTTCCATGAAGCAGGAAAGTGGCCTTTGGCCATTATACAGTTAACCAGTCGTGTGATTAGTATGTATGCGTTCGTTGGTAGTTGTTTTACTATTATATTTTGTAGTCCGTCCGGTCCGGGTGCTTTTCTGTTCGGTAGTTTTCTGATTGTAGATTTTATTTCGGAAACTGTGGCAGGGTCTATTCGTAAATCTTTGTCGTTAAATTGTTCAGTAAAATTTTGAATAGAATTGCGTACGTCTCGTCTTAAGTCTGCGTTGGACAATTTAATTGAATATGACAGAATTAATTTTTTGACAACGTTTACATAATATAAAAGTGCAGTAGTTAAGCCTTTTTATTTTATCATTATTTTCAATATTCATTCCTATTATTACATTCACGACAGTGAGAGTCTACAAAAAACTTATAGAAATGAGTAATTGTACATTATATATTGAAACAAATATGTAAAAATACAAATAAACTGAATTTAAAAAAAAAAAATAAGATTTATAAGAACTTATAATTAATGGTTTGAAAATTGTGTGTATTTATTTATATTTTTAGCAATTTTTATGTGTAAATTAGTAAAATTTTATACATAATTACACATTTAAGTACAATGAAATGCTAAACGCTATAAAATTATATATATATATATATATATATATATATATATCCGTTCTCAGCCAAGGAATCCACATTTTCTCTTATATAAAAATGGAAATGTTATCCCGTTCAAGAACTGAACTTTACAACATTTTCTGAAAGATTTTGCATTACATTCGAGAGTAAGTGTGCGTGAGTCAGTCTCGGTAAGATATCATATTCAACTTCTATGGAATATCTGTTAAGCCGAGCACCACATGCAAAAGTGAAAATCAAAAAAGCGATCACGCACCCAATTCAGATCCAACGATCAAATTGAATTGTACGACTACACAAATATCATTTTTGAACTATGCCGATTCAATAATTTGTATAAAACATTGTTTGCTAATGTACTCTGCGTGTATTATTATTAGTTTTATTCATATTTAAAATATTTTGTAAGGTTTTAACAGCGTAAATTGAAGCGGGGAAATGCCAATTATTTTAATTATTTTATTTTCATTACTTTTGTTTTATATTCGCCACAATTATTTATTTTGTACCTAAAAAACCACTTGCGTTATTTGAAATGCCTATATATTATTCGCATGTTTGTAATATATTTAATTTTTAGTGTTAATGATAATCGAATAATGGTAATTAGTACTGGGTAATGATTTTTATGGCAAATGTATAACGGTATTTTCATTATTTGATTTGTACAAATCTTGTATAGAATACAAAAATTTTCTATACATATGTTAGTCACTCAACGGCTATTCAAATATTTATAAATTATTTTTGATTTTGTGAGGCGAATTAAAATAGTGATAATTCACTAAAAATATCGTTAAAACGTAGAAAAAAAGGAAAAATATGCAAAAAAAAACAACTGACCTTGTGTGACCTTTAAATTTGTTGTAACAAGTGAGAGTCAAAGTATCAAATTAAATTTGAATTTAAATGGTGATACGTTGGATTATGAAGAAAAAAATTTACAAATTTTTATTGCCAAAAAGAAACTAAGATAGGTCAGAGATAGAGATGTTAATTATAAGCAGACTGTCATTATTCAAAAGAAAATGCAAAATTTCGTTTGGGTGGTTAAATCATCGATAATATTGAGAATAAATTTGAAAAATATTACTATACAATTAAAACGTAAATGGTAAACATTTGAAAACTTAAGTACATGAAAATATTTAGAGAAATTTAAGGCGATTTTTTTCTTGATTATTTCCTCTTCTAGCATGCTTGCATCTTAGTAAATTGCTAGTAAAATGTTTTGTAACAAGGTAGAAAAAAAAACTAGTTTATAGGATCTTGTTTTGGAATTTTTGTAGTATTTCAATTTTATGTTTATCGCATATCATCTTAGTTTAATGCTTTATTTCAAAATTAGCAGAGAAATTTCTCAGTTCAGAAAAATAAAATCGTAGTAATAGTAAATCGTAATAGCAATAGTAATCTTAGTAACAAAATAGTTATTTAGTAACAAAAAAAGTTTAGTAGAAATATATACTTTGCAAATAAGTATTGACTTACCATTATATTATATGCATTGCTGTTATATTTTTGAGACTTTAATAAAACCAGAAACTTGTTCTGTTTATGAATAATTGATGCGTGCAACCTATTCTGATAACAGACAATTAATCTACAAAAACAAATCAAGTAAATGTGACAACAAAAATAATAAAACTTACGTCTCAAATATGAGAAAGAATACAATATAATAAAACATTAAGCTGTAAAGACTCCATTTGCAAAAAAGTCACAATATTGATATAGTATTTTATATGAAATTCGTATGTATTTTTCACAGAATTATCATCTCCATAGTGTAGTTATTCTCTATCAGAAAAAAATTTAATCATTGAAACTATCCGTAATTTGTAAAATCCTTCTCGGTCTAATAACTATCCTAGCTGTCCATGGTGTATATCACATGTTCGTATATCCGATTCATATATTCACTCGGATTGCACACAACCGTCTCTCGGTATGGCATAATAGGCACGTTATTGGCATGAGATCAAGACATGAATTACCGTTATATTTCCTGAAAGAGCGAACGAAACATATTTCATCTACGCGAAATGAGAGAGAGCGCGCAAAGCCGAAAGACAATTTAGTTCACTGATAGATCGAACGGGAGCTGAAAACTTCTTTTTATCATTTAATTTATAAGCTAAATTAATTAAAATCATACTTTATATTTCACCTAAATAAATACTTTAAAATTTAAATTTTTGGAACAAAGTGTGCTTTGCGAACTCAGTGATTTCGATGGTAAAAATACTTTGTTTCATTAAATTATTATATGTTGTGTTTAATGAATTTATCTGCAAAATGCTAATTAAGAGTTTTTTTATTAAATTTCAGTCACCTAATAGAAGCAAAAATGTTCTCTAGAGAAAATGTTCAATGCACTCGATGCCAAAGGTATGGTCATTCAAAATTGTGATTGGATTTTGATGATGCTGCAGAATGAGTATAATTATACATTTTTTACTTTTAATTTAAATTAACATATTATAAACGCTTTGTTATAATAAATTGTTGATTATGTTACAGAACGTTTATCTTAATCATTTATATTTTTTCTTAATTTTAATTCCAAATATAGTGAATACTTTTATGCAGAAGTTTTTAAATTGATTAGTTCATAACGTTAATTATAGAAAGAGCTTGTGATCCACCAAGATGCTGCCGAACTCTGTTAAAATTTTCTGTTAAAATAGTATAATATTGTACCGCGATAAGAAATATGATTAGAAGCTATATAAGACCGATTGAAATATGATGAATAGTTTAAATTGTTGTTTATTTAAAAAAAAATGATACGCTGTTAAAGATTGATGATATGTTATTTGTTTGTTAATGTTATAATAATATTAATCGTTTGAACGTCAAGTTAATACTGATACTGATTAGATGAATGTTAACATATTACTAATTTGCAAAAATTGTATAGAATTTATTTATTGGTAAATTTTTGAGTGCAAGCGACTTCCCATAATGTTCATTGTCCAATATTGACATATGATTTAGGGTCGAGTTCAAGAAATATAATTTCTTAGAAAGCCGGGTTATTGATTAAAGAGCTATTCATGAATGGAATGCATTACGATTTAAATGATTATTTTTATTACGAAACAGTGCAACAAAAGGAATTATGATTTCTATCCTGTATAAAGAGTATTAATATAAATTTATATAATTTTATCAGGGTTGAATCTTAGGCGTTAACATTTTGATCAAGCTACACTATATTCATATCAAGTTTAGAGAAATATATTGTAACAGATACAGTTATGATAATTGTCATGAATATCTCAGATAGGTCTGCTAACGAAAATTGAATATTGGTCTTTAATTTTATCTTGATTTATTATTTACAAATCTTTTAAAAAGCTCCTAAAATTCATAACACACCTATTAGCTATGGTTGTTAAGTATAAAATTAATATTTTACTAAAGAATTCATTTTCACTAACTCTCGCTCTAATAAAGTTGGGTGGTAGTAAGGTTTTCAGGAAGGTGTTACTTTATTAACGCGGTCGTCTGATATGTTCGATTTTTCCTGTAGACATTACGGTCATTTGTTAAATGTTTGCGATGGCATGAGGTCGATCACAATGGGTATAAATTTACACCCAGGCTAATGATTTTGCTAACGAAATCAGTTTTTATTGAATGAAAATAGAACTATATATCCATTATTTATCGAACACTATTTGATTATGATTTAGGCTTATGATTTAAGCTCTCTGTTATGCATGATAAATGAGCAGGGGCTAAAAACTTTGTATGAAGTTTATTTTCAAATTAATTGATATTATTGTACAATAAATATTCTGTTCATGTTAGATAAGCCTAATACTATAACTAACCTTTTCTAAATAGAAGCAATGAATAATTATAAAACATTAAAGTTTAAATTAGTTAGTTCTGCGACTTTGCAAATATTTTCAAAATAAATACGAACCGTCTTCTAATTCTATGGTTTCAATTAATTATATTTTAATGGTTCAATAATATAGCATAATTAATCATAATAGTTGTTTCTCGAATTTCGAAAGAAAAAAGTTCTAAATGAAAGCGATACGTAAACGAATGTTGCTTAACATTTGTAGGGTGACGTAAATTAAAAACTTGTAAAGCTAATTAGATAATTACTGACCTAGTATAATTAATGAATATTAATTGCACAATAGTTATTTTATTTTAAGTTTTAATTGATTCTATAATCGGATCAGTTGTATAAAAATTTGCAATATATATTAATCAACTATGAATGTAACTATAGTATATTTAAATAATATTAATCAAATTTTTTCAGCATTTAATTTTCAGCAAAGCTAGTTCCAAATTAAATAATTTCTAATGAGTTGAAATAGTGGTATACATTAGAAATCAGACGACATAATGAATATCGAAAAAAATCAATTAAAATATACATCTACATAGAAAATCAATTTTGTTCTGTTTAGTGGTAAGAGTCTTGGTCTTGAAACCCAAGATTTCAGTTTTTGTCTCAATATTATAAATAAACCAATTTTCAGATGGAAACAAATATTTTAAGCTTTATATATATATATATATATATATATATATATAAATCTTAAACCACGTTGGGCTTCGTACTAGACAGACATTATCGTATCTCAGCTATGCTTCCATCCATGTGCAACACTATTATGTAAATATTGTAGGAAAATTGACGTGAACCGTCCACATATTAGGAAATCCTCCCTAACTTTCAGATAATCGTAGTACAGCAAACAATTTATCTCATGCCTGTACATACATGTAACAACAAATGTACAACCTCGAACTTTCTTTATCTTTTTACCTCCACGCGCAATGCGATATTAGAATTCAATGTAGCATATCGAATACACATCGTGTTGCGTAATTGATACTATAAAAAGAGCCGTGATACTTTTTTCTGCCTCAGAACACATGCAAAGAATTTATTTATTCGCGTTTTGTATACAGGAGACCGGGGGAAATTGTCCCAAAAATAAATAATTCACAACGTAATCGATGCATTTACCACAAAATTAGTAATTATCTGCCGCAGTTTATAATGTTTAAGCAGAATTTCATCATGATATTATTACATGTACAGTTTAAAAAAATTAAAGAGACTAACAGCTTACGTATATCCTTCAGAAAGTGACAATGACAAGAATAATTAAACATATTTAATAATTAAACACAGCAGTTTTATGTCGATTAAATTAATTAGGAATGAAATGTGCCAATTATTGGTTTCAATAACTCATACCAATTTCAATCATTATGATGACGCTATTCTCTGTATTATCAAATAAATGTTGAATGTTTTTAAAGAGTTGCTTTTTCACAAGAAAGTGACACCTCTAAGATGCATAATTATATAATTAGCCAAAAGTCTAGATTTGGTATCAGCAGATAATTAAAACCAAATGAACCCATCTCTGTAATTCATTGCTGAGGTGATACATATTAACAAAAATAAAATTATTAAGTAGTGTAATAAAAATATACTTAAAGTCTCTTGAATCAAATATTATTAAAGTAAGTGTAGTGTAAAGTAAAGATTTATACTTGTTCTATTAGTTTATATGAAATACCTACTCATTTCAGTCGTTTCTGAAAAGAGCCTCTTGGGAAAATGTGCTGATTACTTGTTAGCAAAGGCAGGTCCAGTTATGTCCAAAATACGGCTCAAAAAAGGTAAAAAAATGAATAAGAGATTGAAAGTGATCGGAGATTTGAATAATTAAAAAAAATTCTTTATCTTAACGTAATGCATTAACTAAATTTTTGGAATGGCAGGTCTGGCGGTTTTGCAGATCTAATGAAAAACCTTATAAGAACAACTTGGCGGTCAGGAATGATTAGATACATATATATATATACGAGGTCTGTTCAAAAAGTACCCGGAATTTTCGTTTTTTCAAAAAAATATTTATTTATTCATCTACATTAATGTGGTCCCCTTCAAAGTAGTCCCCCCCAGATATAATACACTTATGCCAGCGTTTTTTCCAATTTTCGAAGCACCCTTGATATTCACTTTTTGATATGTCCTTGAGCACTCTCAGCGATTTTCTTCAATCGAGAAAAACCGCCGTCCTTTCATGGGTCTCTTCAACTTTGGGAATAGGAAAAAGTCACACGGAGCCATATCTGGTGAATTTTTGCACTTTGCAACACTTTATTTCTTTTTTTACGCAAAATTTAATACAAATTCTTTGACTTTTCAATTCTTCCATTGTAAAAATCGCCGAGCTCAGAAAAACACGTCGAACCTTAGCGACTACCACAGACAAAGTAAACAGTGAATATAGCTGAAAATTTCATCATACTTTAGGGGCATGTATACCAACACAATAAAAAAAAAAAATTTGACAATCAGACACTCCAGACCCGCGAAATTTAATTATTAGTAATTCCGGGTACTTTTTGAACACACCTCGTATATGTACATCAAATTATTTTATATTTTATAGTCAGTTTAATAATAAGTACACATTTTGTTAACTTCTCAAAAATAAAATTTTTTGTATATCTTCACGTTTCAGAGGTTTCTGAACATTTTTGCATACCTCAGAAAAAATTGATGTGTATGTGTGTGTTTTTGTGTGTCCGCATTTTTTGTCCACGTTTTTGGGAGCACGGATCCACCGATTTGAAAGGTTAAAAAATCATTCGATTACTATTGATAGGAGGATGTGCTGATTAGATTTTAGCAAAGGCAGGTGCTTCCGTTTCGGAAATACGCAGTAAAGAGTGCAGAAAACACAAATCGAGTTTTTGAGAGAACGGAGTATCCGATTTGAATGATCTAAGAAACATTTAACTTGTAATGATTTGAAGAAGATCTGATTAGTTTTTAGCAAAGGCAGGTCCAGCCATTTCGAAGATACAAAGCTAAATGTACCAAAAATGGCAGTTTTTATAAGAACAAAAAACTTTCTGATTGTTTTAGCAAAATAATTGCTTTTTGAAATTTTCTTTGGATATCGAAAATAATTCAGGTTTTAATTTTAATTCTAACTAAAGTCTCAATATACTTTAAACAAATAATTTCTTTGTAATTCAGTTTATATAATTCTTATAAATATTAGACAGTGTTACAATATTTATAATAATCTATTTGAAAACATTTAATATTTCTCGAACATTTCATTACAGTACGGGAAGTTCTAGCAATTTGTGTTAAGGTACGATGCCATACAGCACTAGCTCATTGCTAACTTTGCCATATGATACATATTGACAAAACTAAAATTATTGAGTAGTGCAAAAAATATATTTTGCATCAAGATTTGTAATTTCTAACCGTTCGACTGTAATAAGGCGCTTATGCGCTTCTTGCCTTTGGAAGTGTGATGCTAAACACTAGTGACATCGAATTTACATGGAAATATAGATAGCAATATGTCTCAAAGTGAAAAAGCCTTTACCAGACATTGGTGAATCAATGAAATTCATCACTAATATAGGAATTTTAATGATAAATTTCATCACACACAGATAGAACAAATGTTTGGGTTGCCATCTATAGAACTGACGTATTTATTGAAGTCAAATCATCACAACATTTTATAAAACCTTTAAATTTTGATCGCAGCCGAAATAAAAAATTGAGCAATATACAAAATCAAATTATGTTTTAGCAATGTGCAAAACAATAAACTAAACAACATCCAATTTCCTCTACAGTCGTCGCACATGCATACGTCGAACCGTCTCCGAATTCTGACGCCGCGTTGGAACTGGAACTGGAACTGGAGCGCTCCGTACTTCACATTTTCACGTATTTACTACGTGACTACAGATGTTACTGAAAAATCACTGATTCGTATACAAATCGCTTACACGAGTTAGTTGGAACCTAGCGAACTTTTATTTGTGTATGTGCGAGAGATGCTTCTAGTAAATTACCGTCGGGTCATCAATCAATACACCGCGGTGTCGGAATTGAGTTAACAACTTTTGAATTAACTACAAGTTCATGAGTATAATGAAAATTTCATATATATAATTGGATGTGATGTAATTATTATAACCCTTGACTTTAGCTGTGATTTTTATACGAAAATCACAAATGTTTGTTGCCTTTGCGAAAGGTACTTTATTATCTAAATTGGCGCATTACTGGAAGCAGGAGATTTGCTTACGCAGCATGGACTGATATCAAATTTGTTATTTATTTATTATTTCTTATGTTTTTGCGAACAACTGTCTTTACAATATTGATATAAATTAAATTAACATTCTTTCAAAGTGACAAATGATATGAAATTACAGATGTCTTTATCATATTATATCTTAATTTTAAGCCTTAAGCCCTTATTTTAAGTATCTTCAAATTATGGAGTACTATATCTAAATTGATTGAAACCATTTCTCAAGAAGTTTAATACTTTTTTGTTAAATGAAGCAGTAGCAATGATAAATAAAATATTATACGACTAAGGTATTTCCCCATAGACAAAAGTAGATATGTTATCAAATTATTACTAGTACTCGTATGTAGAGAAAAATCTCATATTGAATCATTAATTATCATTAATATTTTCATGCAATATTTACATTTAATGCAAAATAAAAACGTTTTTGTATTGTATATGTAAAATATACAAACTTTCCGAAATATATAATCGATTTAATCAATAGAAATTGTATTGTTGTCAGTTGTTTGTCGGTTTACTTGTTTATCTGTTCAAGTGACTACAAGTCTAAGTGTCTACCTGTCTAATTTGTCCAGTTGTACTTCTGTTCCTACCTATCTGTCTAACCATTTACTTGTGCAACCTATCTAAATTTCTATCTGTTAACCTGTCTAAATGTCTATGTTCCTATTTATTTTCTTGTCTACCAGTTTGCTTGTCTATCTGTCATCTCTGTATCAATATTTTTACATTAATATGAAATAATAGTAATCAATTCAGACCACTAAATGTAAATTTTTCACTACATTCTCTGCAACTACAAAACCGTTGGATTTGACTTGCAAAAATGTTATCAATTTTTCACTGACAATGCAACTAAAACGTTGTCTGAATCATTTGAATTGGATGCTCCATTATCTCAAAAACTACAATTTTTTGCAACCTTCGCTTTGTATTTACGAAACGGCTGGGCCTGTTTATTCCAAAATCTAATTAGCACCGTCTCCCTAATAACAGGAATCGAAAAACTACGAATCATTCAAATCAGTTCATGCCTACTTTCCAAATCGTGGGCGATAATCCATAAAAGCATATACTACATACTCCATACACACGAATGCCTTTGTTTTTCCTAAGGTATGCCAAAATGCTCAGGAGTTTATGAAAAATGAAGAAATGTAAATTTAAAATAAAATTTATTTTTGACTAATTAATTAATACATCACATACATTTAGGGAAATTGTTTTGATTGGAATCCATAAAGCTTTGTAGTTTATTTAGAAGTCAGGATAACATTAGCTGATTAAGTTTTGAGTAGTATTAAAAATATGCAGGAAACAAATTAGCAGTTAGAACCAATTAGATGATCTTCTCAATGAACTAGATCTCTAAGTGAGATGATGATATAGTGCATAGCATAGACTATAGAAAAATTTTACTATTAACTTCCAGTTCAGAGACTTCTAAACATTTCGACATACATTAGAAAAAATAAATGTATGTATGTGTATGAATGTACCATATGTATGTATGTATGTATATGTGTATGTATAACTTACTCTACGGGAAGTTAATTATCAGTATTAAAAAAAAAAAAGAGTGCGCGTAAGGATCACACGCGATTGAAGTAAAACTTTTAATATTGTATGAGTAGGCAATTAAGATAAAAATAAAAAAAACATCATATTTGAATTTTAAAAATCATCTTTTAATAATCATATAACATCAATAATAATAAGATCTCCTGAGCATCGGCACAGCTGTCCTACTGATATTAAGAGTTTGAATATGATGTGAAGTTTTCTTCCTAATTTTGTTATCTATCTTACCGGGAAATTCAAACCATAAACGTAGAAGTTCATCATTATCGCCACGTTCTATGTACACTAATTTTCCCACACAACCATTAGCTAAGCCATCACTTACATCAATATTAGTTGTTATTATGTAAAATTTATTCAGAACTAAAATTATTTCATACGGCAAAGCCCCGATATCAATAAACAATTTTTTTGAAACTGCTGACGAATGTATGATTGTTGATCTGTCGCATGGCAACCTACATAAATATCCGTGGCAGTAGATATTATTTTGTCTTCAACGAGATTCAATATAAATTTATTATATTCCATGGCACATTTATTCTCTAAGAAAAGTCTTATTCCATGAGGACATAATACAGCAACCTCTTCTTTTGTAAAAAAAACGTGATTCAATTAATGCAAGTTCATATAGGGTTTAGCGCTCGACTTACGCATGACATGACGGGAGTGGATACTCGCGACATCAGCGCTTACGGCGTCGTAGTGTTCAACTACACGTTGGCATTTTCGTTGCATTTGTACGGATTTACACCCGTGTCGCGCCTAAAAATTTTTACACCCATATCGCGCCTAAAGAAGTTTTACTTCAAAAATTGATTGGAACCCATAAAGCTACGTAGTTTATTCTGAAGTCATCATAATATGAGTTGGTTAAGTTTTCAGTGGTATTAAATATATGAAACAACTTAGTTAGAACTAATTAGATGATCTTCTCAATGGACTAGATCTCTAAGTGAGATGATAATATAGTGCATAGCATAGTCTATAGAAAAATTTACTAATAACTTCAAGTTCAGATCCTTCTAAACATTTCGACATACATTAGTAAAAATGAATGTATGTGTGTGAATGTATGTATGCATATATGTGTGTATGTATAACTTAATCCACGGGGAGTCAATTATCAGTATTACAGAAATTCTAGTAATTCATCACATAAATATAGAGCAATTGTTTTCATCCATAAAGCTACGCAGGAAATAACTTAGTTGTTACAACTAATTAGATGATCTTCTCAATGGACTAGATCTCTAAGTAAGATGATAATATAGTCATAACATAGACCAGAAAATATTACTATTAACTTTCAGTTCAAAGTCTTCTAAACATTTCGACATATCTTAAAAAAAATGAATGTATGTGTGAATGTATGTATGTATGTGTATATGTATGTGTGTGTATGTATGTATGTATGCCCTGATGCAAATTTGTGTCAACAATTTTAAGAGCACAGATCAACCGATTTGAATGATTAAAAAGGTGTTCGAGTCATATTGATTATGAGCGTGCTGATGAGTTTTTGATAGAGGCAAGTCCACCAGTTTCGAAGATGCGGGGCAAAAAGTGTTTGAATAATAATAATAGACAAATCTGATGCATTCCAGCAGTTTCAAAGAATGCGCAGTAAAAAGTGTTTGAATGATAATTGTTTGTAGTACACACATGTGTTATTCGCTTATATGTATATATGTCTATACGTATATGTGTATCTCTATATATCTGTGTCTGCTTTATCCATATCGGCAATATATTCCAGTGAATTCAGCGTCGTTATCTTGTTATTATTTTACGACGCTGCGACGCTCTTGTTATTCTTTCTTTCCACGCACAGATTTATCCGCCCCCATGGGAATAAATACGCTTATTGAATACCAGAGTTTTCGAGATCTCGTCAGGACCTACACTCATGTGACATTTGGCCCGTAGTCTCGTACTCGAACAGATATGACATACGCATTTCGTAAATCAACCGAATTAAAATCCTTTCTCTCCTAATCATTCCTCATTCCCCGGGAGAAATAAAAGTATGCATCGAGTTGTGCTTTCGAGGATCAACGTACGAGGAAAATGATCTTGACACAGATTCTGGTATTTGAAGTGATTAGGTGAAGGATTTTCAACAATTATTATGTAAGCGATAAAGTTACGATTATTATACATTTCTTATGAGATTATACACATGTGTCACTGGTCAATAGATAACATTTATACTGCAAGATAAATATTTACTTAATAAAGTATTTTTATGTAATATATCAATAATTAAATACTAATAATTAAATAAGCGACTAAGTACCCCATAATAAAGTTATAATCCTCAAAAGACTCAAATTATTCTATCTAGAAGGGGAAAGTAACGTAACGCCGGACGGCACCAAGGACCGGATACTCTATTTAACACGTATTATTAAATAAATACGATCAATGCAGGTTATTTTGAAATGTCCGGTACTAGGTGCCACTGTTTAAAATCATTTTCTCTGCTAGCAAAGATTGATTGATAGTATTTGTTATTTTTAGCAAAGATTGCGTTTTTGTCAATTTAGTTTGATTTCTAACTTTGTTATTTAACATAAATCATTTCGTAAAATATTTTTGATTTATTTATAAATAACCTTAGGTGTCCGCCACTTGGGGACTTCCCCCTTAACCAAAGTGAAAAATACTGTAACTTTCAAATGGAGTCTAAATAAATAAATTGTTAATAATAAAAGCTTATTTTTTTAAATACGATTTGATACCGGTTTTCAAATGAAATTTTATACAAACAAATACAGTCAGTTTTTGTGTTTATGATATTAAATCCTCAGCTAGTAAGTAAAAAGCATTTAAAAATGTGTAAATAAAAATCTATGACTAATGATTAATGTTTTTGGTATTTTTAAACATATTTGTTACAATATTCCCGTTATAAATTGTAAAATCGGATTAACGACGCAAAAATATTGCCATGAATACCATGAATAAAATCTGGTGTGTGAACAGATGAATTGAATTACGTTGAACAATAAATAAAAAACATATATGGAAGTAAATATTAATTTTTTATGTGAAAGTAAAATGACTGTTGGTTACTCAAAAATCTATCCAAATCAATGAATTCATTTAAATTAATCTGATAAATAATAATAAATCTGATAAGTTTACAAAAGCTATTGCACGCCATCGGCAAACAACCTGATATTTTCTCCATTATTTCTGTTTCAGTGGGAACAATGTTTTTCTTTTTCAAAATAGACTCGATATTTTAAAATCAATTGAAAATACACTGACAACATAAAAAAAGATTTTTCTGTGGCTAAAAGCAACAATATTTAGACAAATAAAGACTTCCTTAATGAATTCTCGTATAAATGCCAATGCTGGGGAATAAAAGATATTCAACAAACGATGTAGGCTAATCGTTTTATTAAGTACTTTGAAAGATGAATGAAATTTGTCACAGATGTATAAGCACAATAAATATTAAACATTTTTCAAAAATTAAATTAATTTGGTTTACTTTAAACAATATATGATGGGCATAATACCTAAGGGTAAAGATACCGAAGAAATGTTTTTTATATGTTATTTGAATACCAATCAAAATTTAAGATCCTATGAACTGTAACATCAAGACATATCTAATTTCGACGGCTTTATAGATGAAACCCCAAAAAGTTTTCCTTCGCCATTTGATTTTTTTTTTCTAATATTTTTACTTGTAAACATGTTACTATCTATATTTCCAAATGAAAACCGATCTGACTACTGCTTGACATCATACTGCCAACCAAACCAAAACCTCTGAATTCTCATAGCTCTAACCACTGAGGCACTGTGAAGCTTAAGGAGAAAAACTTGTGTGCAATATTTCTGAATCTTCGTAAACTATTTTTAAAATTACTGTAATACATTGAAATAGAATTTTATAATTGTAAATTATCAAAAATTAATTATAGTTTGTATTTAAATGACCCTTCCTGTTATCGACTATTTATAATTATCATTACAATGATATCACTGATTGCTTGTCACATGCACTTGAACATCTCAAATCATTTTTACTCGATTCAAACAAAGTAACGACATCAGTGCGTGAAAACGACTCTAACACTTTCAAATAGAGCGGATAGAAAGAAGGATCTTATAAGTGTAAGTTCTTGTACGAATATACAGAGCAATATATAATCTCACTCACACAAACGTATCTACAGGATGTCAGGATAAATCGTGGGTTTGTGCCTCGACTTTAGAAATATGTCCTTTTCTCTGGTATACGCCAGCGATTTCTTTGCCTCACTAACTTTGTTTTTGCCATTGAAGCACAACTCTTAATTACGAATTTTATTCATAATATTCATTATATATTTTACTGCTTTAAAATTACTTCCATGTTATATAAATATATTTATCTAATATAAGTCTAAATAAAATAATTAAAATAGCTTGACTTATATTCTAACAAGCAAGCACACATTAATGGTGCTGTATCTAATTGCAGGTGCATTCTATTTAAAAACTATCACATATTTATGATAAATTTTGCTTTAATATTTATCATTTTGAGAAATTATTGAAAATTTTTGTTTTGATATTGTGTTTCTTAGTTGTGTAATTTTTAATTTTAAATATAGTTCTATAGATAGTGTTTGGAATAATAATTTGTGTTACAAATATTTGGGCGTTTTAGTGACTCATATAGCAGCGTTATTTATGTGAAAAACTATCTTGCAGCGGAAGGGTTATATATTAAATTTTATTTGTTCTCAGCAAATCTACATGTATCAAAAGGTTTTGATTTGCAATCACCCATTATCTCTTACCGAAAAGTAGTTGGTGGTGTAAAAGTAAATGATATTTCAGTAAAAAGAAGCAGTAAAATATAGAATATTAAAAACTGTATACAATAAAATTATATAGAATAATCAATGTTCTTAATACAGATTGTTTGATAACATAAGTTTATATTGTTCTTAGTATACAATAAAATTATATAGAACTATCAATGTTCTTAATACAGATTGTTTGCTCACACAAGTTTATATTGTTACTTTAAATTTTGTAAAGATAACATGAAATGTGTAGTATCATATTTATCGCCATGTACCAGTTTATTTGCCAGCAATTGATAATTGCTAATGACGTTGTAGAAATCATAAGCAATCTAATGTTACTTTCATAAATCAATAGTAAGAATATACATTAATGGCAATGATTTAATTTATCCGATACTTATTTAGTCATTAGATACATTATTATGAGTATTATCTTCGATCATATTGATACTGCTGAAATGGACACAAAGCGATCATTTGCTCATAATGAAAATAAAAGAAAACGTTATATATATATATATATATATATATATATGTATAAATATATATACATATATATGTGGGTGTGTGTGATTTAGATTTTTTTGTTTGACGTTGAGACAAAAAAAACAATAAATAATAAAATAATTATTTATACGTTTCGACACTGTTGTGTGTCATCATTCAGCAATATTTTTATGTTTTTACAATATCTAAAAGAATTTTTACCAAGTTTAAAAAGATTAAATTTAAAATATGCTATGTATTAAAAAATTACAAGTAATTGATACATACCACACCAGAAAAAACAATAATAAAAATTTCAATAACTGAAAATCAACAATCAAGAATATATATATATATATATATATATATATATATATATATATATATATATATATATATGTTTAATTTAAGTTTAATAATCGGGCGTAACATCAATAAAAATAGTATGAGTTTTTTTTAAAAATTTATTTATTTAAAATCCATACGTTTCGGCTAGCATCTTAGCCATCATTCAGTGGTAATCAAGTTAAAATTTTGTATCCTAATATAGCATATGAAACCATTATTAATCCATGGTATGAGTATGTGCACATTGATAAGATATATATTTTTTAACACAAACATCACAAATGGTAAAACACACTAATAATCATGATAACTTAACAAGTTGTCGAAACTATGTATTTACTCTTTGGAGTTTAGGATAGAAAAAAAAAAAAAAAAAAAATTTTTATATATATTTATATATATACTTGTGTGTGTGAGAGTAAGTATAATTTTTTTTTTAATTTTCAATGATCAGTAAATTTTACATGCTAACAAACTGTATAATTATCATTATATATTATGCTCATCCAATGTAGTTATGTAGTACAGATACTATTATTGTTTTAAATTCTAATTATCAAGCCATTTTATTTAAATTAATTGAATATGATCACATAGTTATTAATATAAATGATATTAAAAAGATTATTTTATTTTGCTGAATATTTAAATCAGAATTAAAATATCACATTAAAAACGAAAGTAAAATAAAATAACTCAACAATATAGCACCCACAACGAGTATAAAAGTAAATATGAAAAATATTTCTGTATGATAACTTACATCCACATTGTGCAAGTTAGATGTTACATGTACAATTTAATATCATTTGTTTTCTGTGTAATTTTTATTTTAAATATTTATCTCTGCATTATTAAATGCAATTTTGTTTTAATTGTGGCCAGTGTGCCGTTGAAAGTAATCATATGTACTTAAAATAAATGTTTTTAGTTTTAATTCTGAGCCTTTTATATTAATGTGAACTTGAAAAAACTTATTGAAAAAATGTGAAAATAATATATTTGAATTCTTTTTATTTATTTTCAATATTTAGTTAACTTTTCAAAGTCAAATGTATGATCACAAAACTTAATAATTTACGATTTATTAAAGCAAATATTTTTTTTACTTCTTTGTGTGAATTAATGACTGAATTAATTGTCATTTATACAATTAATGTATTTCGACAGGTAATAAATTGTCCGTACCTGCTTTCCGGGAATGGGTGGAGTGCGTTATCGGAAAGAACATTACGTTAAGGTAACAAGGTGACGCTTTGTGTTTTCGATAGGGGATGATTTTGTATTTGTCGAGGGTTGTCTCGCGTCATACCAGTTATTTGTTACGGATTCTTTACGCTTCCACAATCATCCAATCGACTATTTGAATGAAAACGAACACGGAATCGTGACGTCTTACAAATGCATTAGTATAATATTGTATAATACGATCAAATGCTATTTTATGAATAGATCTCCATTTTAAATAAAATCCGGATTATTATTCAATTTATTTACTACTTATTAAGAATAAATATTTTGTTTTCATATGAAATTATTAACTGAGATTAATAAAATAATAAAAACAAATATAAAATTTAAATTTCTGTAAATAGATTATACAGTTCAAGAAGTGAAATAATTTTGAATCAATGAACTAATATATAAATTAAAATATTTCAATTCTTGCTAGAAAATATTAACAGAAGTTTTTGAAGTTTTTGAAGCACATAGAAATGCCAATTGAAATATTGCATTATATATATATATATATATATATATATATATATATATATTATATTATATATATATATATATATATATATTATATTATATATATATATATATATATATATATGTGTGTGTGTTATTTAATTTTATCATTTATATTCATATTTATTAATTTTGTCTAGTGTCTTCTATACATATATTAATATAAAGGCTAATATAAAAGGTACAAAGATGATTTAATTATGAAGAGATATGGGACAGAATTTTGTGTCTGACTAAAGCGTCAGACTCATAGTTCTCGCCCGATACAAAGCTTATAACATAGCTTTTTACTAATAGTCTATAATACGCAATGCTTTAATCGAGCACAATTATTTTAATATTAGGTAGAAATAACTAATACTAAATTTTCAAAACCAAGTATTATATAAGGGCGTTTCAAAACATCCCCAAAAAACTGTTCATACTACGAAATATATCGTCTATACGCGAACATACGGGTCTGACACAAATACGTTCTAGGACTATCTTTGTGTTCTTTGTTCTTGAGATATCACTTTTATAGCGCGCGCGGACACATAAATTCAAATTATTCTCGACGTTTTTTTTCATCGACCGCTCAGCTCTTAAACTCTTTGTTAAAAATCGTTCCAGGGCAGTGCCAAACTGGAAATAAAATAATCGAAAAGTAATGTACAATAAAATATTAATATATAAAGCAAAAACTGAAAAGAACTCTTAATGAAGAGACGGTGTCTTGTTGCAACTACTCAGTTTAAAATATGTTAGAAATTTTTGTCTACTAATACTAACTAAAACTGGAGCCATTTCGATAAAATGAAAATATAACAAAGTGTTAATAAAGGTTTTGAATGATGATATTTTTATTTCATGAATTATTTGCTGTAGCTACGTATAGAAATCGACATGTAAACTGTCTATACCAGTTAATTTGTTTTATTAAATATAAATGATAAATTCTAGTTCAAAATAATCAAAATTTTGTCACATTCAACTTCTTTGATCGGAAAAAAGAAAAAAACCATGGATGAATATAACCTAAAACAAATTAAGGAATTACATAATCAATTGACAACTGCTAATAATGTATTTTACTGTCAAAAATAATATTCAATGTTTTTTTGTTAATAACTGAAAAGTTTCTATTTAATTTGAATATTATGTGGACACTACTGTATTTAAATTAGTTTTGATGTTAATTTTTGTATTTTGTAACAAAACCGTTATAGAATGGTTACAATAAAGATATTATTAAATTCTATAAACGTCTTTAAATACATATATATATATATATATATATATATATATATATATATATGATTTAGTAGTTAATTTTGATGTTGAAATATATGAGTGAGTTCTTGAGGGCGATACATCAAACAAAGAAAAGCCAAAGATTTATAAAATAATCTTTATTTCCAAACGTTTCGACATTCAATTTAATGTCATCATCAGTGGATCTAAATGTATATATATGTATTGTGTGTATATATATGTATATATATATATGTATATATATATGTGTGTATATATGTATATATACATGTTTATGCGTATATGTATGTGTATACGTGTATAGCTATAGTTACATAGATAGGTATGAGTATATGTATGGTTCATACATGTACATGTACGTCGTTATGAATATGCATGCACGTTGCATATATGTATATGCGTATATTTATATATGTATAGTCGTACATGTATATGTGTACATATATAGGTATATATTGTTGTATCTGTATATGTATATGTGTATTATATGTTTGCATGTGTGTGTATATGGATATGTGCATGTATATATATATATATATATATATATATATATATATATGTATATGTGTGTATATGTGTATGTATATATATGTATATATGCGTAGGTTTATATAAGTGTACTTAAATATTTTTGCCTATACTTTTTAATTATTTATTTAATTCTAGTCTCTACTACCTTTCCTATCTTTTATATTTGGTTTGTTGTTAAGTGTTGCTGTTTGTTAATTTTTCTCTTATTGTATAGTTATTTTACCAATCCACATATATCATAATTACCTAGATATACTAATTTTCATACTGTTTTTAGATCCACTGATGATGACATTAAATTGAATGTCGAAACGTTTGGAAATAAAGATTATTTTATAAATCTTTGGCTTTTCTTTGTTTGATGTATCGCCCTCAAGAACTCACTCATATATATATATATATATATATATATTTCTGTGTATTTGTAAACCTGTGTGAAAAACAAGTGTGTCAAACGTAACAAGTGCATTTTGTCCACTTCTATTTTCTCCCAAGGCTAGGAAATTTATAGGTCTCTCAAGTTCTCTCTAACTTGTTGTCTAGTACATAATAAAAACACTCGTATTATATGTTACAGTACGACACGGTACGTTATTCTGTGTGCAGTTAGTTCTGCATTTATGAACCCATCGGCGAAATATTCATTGACGCTCTGGGTACTTACATTAGTCTAATAGTGTTAATATTGAATAACAATATAAAGATCGATTTTTTTTTAACAAAATTAAATTGAATATATTAAATACTAAATATTTATTAGTTTTTCAATTAGTATAAAGCTAAACGTTTCATAACTGGTTTAAAAGAAATACTATCTCTACTAGTATCTTTGGACACTTGCTTTATTAAAACTTTATTAAACGCGGTATACAGGAGAAAAGCTTAAAAATTATACAACTCAATGTTTACACATTATTAATTATACTTCTCCAGAATCACTTTATTCAATAGTTTACAAGACATGTATGGTTAACGATATAATTACAATTTATCACATCTAGCTTTAATAATATTTGTTATTTACTGTCCTCAATGTTCTCAAATTGTTTGGTGTAAATTATACAATACACGGACAGATAAATGTCCTAATGCTTTTTTTGTCAATATCATTGAAATTTTTGGGGGTTGCTCCAAATGAAAATATTTTCGCAACTTCATTTGCAAAATCATTCTACTTTAACAAATAAGAAATAATATAATGTAGTGAGGGCCTTAAAGATTCGCGGGTACAAATGTTCACTACCAATATCTCGAAAACATGCAACGTTACGATTTTCTTTTAACAATATTATTGTAATATACCAGCCATCACCTCTATCCTTGAGACTTTGCTATCGAGAGACAAACGACAATGTTTGAAAATTCATTACAACTTTTTCGTTCATTGTTTGTTTTTTTATTATGAGCACTGTTTTTTAGTTTACGTTACCTTAATATATTTTTAGCTAAGCGTTATTTAATTGTTGTGTAATGAAACAAAGTAAAAAAGTTCAATTCTACAAAAGATACATTAAATTAATAAAGATACTTGAATTATTATTCCACCTCTGCTGATGAATATTTCTGACAAAAAAACAGATCAAGGTTATGTGCAGTGTTATCTTTATAAAAATGTACCCACAAAGTTTATATATTGCATGAGTTGAATAATGTAACTATTATTTTGTAATTAATGTAACTTTAAAATAAAAAAGACACTTAGAGCTTGTTTGCACCAAAGCTACCTATTTTACTCCGCAAACGGGCTGAAAGAGACGCGGCCAAAAATTTAAAAAATACAAAACAAAGCTGGGAATTTATCTAAACACAGTGGTGTATTTGTTAGTTTAAAATTTGTTATTTGTTGTGATATAAAACGGTTTGGTTTCAACAATATAATCGCTCAAAGTTATACAATCGAGCCCCTCCTCCCTGCCCTATATTATTTGGAGTATGTTTAATAATATTCTTAATATTAAGATTTGGGTAAACTAAATTTCTTCTAAAATTTATTACCTTTATTTATGAAATCACACATTCAATTTATCAGTAAATTTTTCGCCGTAAACTCTAATATAAAGAAAATACCTTCTTCAAAATTATTCCACAAGATTAATTTATTTACGAGTAAAAAATCGCAATTTTAAGAGCTAAATGAAGGGTTCTCATTGAAAAAATCTTCATAAAAGCAAGAAAAATCTGCTCATAGTCTCAAAGGATGATAAGATATTGTGATGAAAATATAATAAAAACAGTACAATAAATGTACCCAAAAATGAGGCCCAAAGTACTGCAAATGCGAGCCCACCCTATGAACTGAAAATACTACTCTCTCGTACAGTAATGCAAGAAAACTCTGTCGAAATTTGAGTTATGGTCCTCACACACACCAATCTAGAAAAGATATGTTCCGATTCCGTACACTTAAGCGAGAACAAAAAAATAAATAAAATAGAAAAATCGCACACGAAAGATGTTCTTTTCGCACAACAACAGCTGCAGAAACACGAGGGAGAGGGTGGACGCTCGCTCGCTGAGTCTAATACGTGCGCGCGTTAAGATGAATGAAGGATCGGCTTTTTGTCTTTCGGGGGTTGAAAATTTATGATTTATCGCGGCGAGAATATGGCTCCTTATTGGCTTGTGCCGCCGAGTTTTCCCTTTTTTCATTGCGAAATGTTTGCATATGGACCCGGTATAAACTGGAATTCCTTTGCAAATTCAAATAATTTTTTGTAGAGATTTTATGGTAAAAAATAACTTATTATCACAACAAAGTATATTTTTATGCAGATAATTATATAATTGTGCATTTTATCTTAAAAATATTCTAAATAAAAAAATCACAAATTAAGAACAGTACATATTAATTATATTTATTATATAATTCTGAAATATTTTGAAACATCTTCACAACGTCCTGAATGCGACATTAACTGAGACACAATACTTTAACCATTTTACCAAGCATGCTCCTGTAATATTATTTATATCATTAGTTTTTCATACATATGTAAAATTAAACTTTATTGATTCCTCACCTAATACATTGATCAATATTATTTATCAATATTGTCAAAAACTTATTACAATTTGTTATATTACTAGTGTCCATGTGCAAGTGTATGTATGTACGTGTGTATGTATAAGTGCCCGTATGTGTGTTTGTATGCTTTTTTATAAGTAACATATGATCGCATAATCATGTTACATTACTATATCATTAACTGTATATAGCCGATTGGCGTCTTATAAAATAAAATAAATGAAAATAAAATATTTTTTTTACTCATATATAATCATAAGTATACGTACAATTTGCTTTTAGTCGAGCATTTCAAGGCATTTTTGTTTTATCGGAGTAACAACCCTAGGAAAGTTTTTAGTTTACACCAAAGAAATAAACACCACGTTGATTTGTATTATTGTAAACTATTTTCATAGTTTACATATATTCATCATTTATATAAACAAACCTTGCAACCCTTAAGATACAACTTCTGAAAGCCTGATATCAAGCAGTGATATTGGCTTTTATTTAGATCACAAATCTGTTTACAAATTTACAAATAATCCTTTACCAGTAGTAGGCATTGCTGCTTCATAGTATGAGAAAGAAAGAAAAAGTTTAAAAGAAATTTAATTAGATTAGAAATTAATTAGAATCCTATTAGAAAAAGCCTAATAATAAAAATTATTAAATACATATATGCCAACAATTAGGTTGCCTTTTATAAGGCCATATTGTTGAAACGTTTCAACAGAACAAAATATTTATGCCTTTAATAACGATTATGTGAACAACTACCTTTTACCTAATCATTTCAAGGGCATTTATGCGTTGTCATGAATTAATCCATATAAAAATTTATAGCTTCGATCGAAAAAATAAATATTACGTTATAAATGTGTAACTTTTGCCGTAGTTTATGTATAATTATGAATTATATGAGAAAATAACTTTAGTCTTGCAACACAAGGTTTCAGGTTCGATACCCACATCAAATAGTTACAGTCAAACTTCAGTAATAATAGTTTTCTTTTGGAAATATAGATCTATAATATGTTTTCTAGTAAAAGCAATGATTCCTTTGTATTGATATTTAAATATACCGTAACTAATTTGATTATCATAATAGAAAGAATATATCAGATATTGAAATTATAACAATATGTCTAGTTTAATTTTTTCTGGATAGATAATAAAATTCATTTGCTGAACTTAAGGGCTCTTATTTTTTTATTCCCTGCTATATTTACAGCTGTCAGTCTTTTATAACTGACTTGGTGAGGATCATTGCGATTAATTAGATGTAAGCAGACTATAAATTATAAATATTCCATCATCATAAGTTATGTGAATAAAACCACTATTTAATTTATGATATATATTGAACTTTACTCTACAACCTTCTTCTCTCATTATATTTGCTAGTCTATTTTATTATTATAAGTTACAGGTATACACATAAAATTGTATCCTCTATCCCGAAGGGTCCCGGGTTAAATAGAAAAAGCCCGGGTCAAATCTTGACCAGACTTTTGTTTGAAAAAAAAAACATGTTTATTTCTCAGAAACCGTTCTCAGAAAATTCAACAAACAAATATTTTTTATACATTTATACACTTTGCAATTATCTAAACATCCCTTTTCTTTTTTGAGATATATTAATAATTTTTAAAATGTATAAATTATATGGTAACTAAGTATAAAGTTAGATTGTTTATTTTTTATAAATAGTCAAATTATTGATTCTTTTATACTAAAAACTGATTTTTATCTGGACAAAAATATAATAAATATTCTGAAACTTGCTGCATGTCCAAAGAGCAAGCATGATGGCACCATATCGAGGTGAATAAGTCTCATTGGCCGTGACTCGCAGAAGATTTAGTATATAAAATCTTCTACGATCTTTATTGTCCTTCATCAATCTTCATCACTTCATCTCGTACAGAAAGAAACAAGCTAAGTTTTATTTTTAATAAACTCGTTGCCGGTATAACGCCTTCTGATCTCATTAAGCAAACACAGTTGTACTTCGCTAGAGTAGAACAATGTTTTTGATTTATGCTTCGAGTTGTTCTTTCGCACCTTATTTCCGTTATCAAATATTCATTTGACACTCCCTTGTTTTATAATGATTTCAATTTGTTATTCAATTTACTTTACATGTTTATTCAATCATAAATTATCATTAATAACGATTAGAAAAAACATTTATATAAATATTCGATTCCAAAATACACATAAATAAAGTTTCAGAAAATGTTCATTCTAAATTGTTCTATACTAAAAAAATAAGATAAAAATATCAACATCGACTCTACAGATAGTTCACGTTGGAAATGATAAATTTAATATCATTGCATTATTAAAGATTTTATGACTATATAATTTATATATTTTTTGGTATTTTAATGTTACAAAATGGTATTCAAAAAGATTTAACCTATTTGTTCAGATTTTTTATAACATGATAAAGAACAATTGAGAATTTCTTACGATTTATTGAAGAGTGATTTTATGCAAGAACTATTTTTTGGAGCTGATTAACTAAATGACAAAGACAATTAATAGAAGTTTAATTAAAATTATACAATATAATGTCAAAGACACAAAATAAAATTATTAACACAACATACAAGGTGTAGTAAGTTGCTAATAATAGAAATGATAAAAAAATAATGTTAGTCAAAAAATAAAAATATTTAGAGATAGTCTTGCCAACGAGACTGGTCGAAATGGAGTATCGTGTTAAAATTTTTCGAAACTATAATTATATTGTTTACAGAACACTTAGTATCATTAAAAATCTAAATAGCAAAAATTGTTAACGTTTCATACGTTTATTAAAAAAACTTGTAAATCATTTGGATAACTAAATGATATATGATTTCTATACATTAATAATTTTTGCAAGTGTTTAAAGTCTTCGTTTTTAGTTATCAAAAAAATTGTTTATTAAAGAGACGACGATAATTTTCTCAGTGTTGAGCTATATTCTAATTTTACTGACAGCAATTTAGACTAACAACAGTCAAGTGGAAAGGCAATATATCCTATTTAATTAATTTAATATTTATAATAAACCAAATGTATAATGCATTTGATTCTTATGTATAGAAATATCTACACCCAAGTTTCAAGGATCGTTATAAATTAAAACTAGTGGGGTGTATGGCATCGTACCTCAAGGCAAATTGCTGGAACTTTCCGTACCGTAACGAAATGTTCGAGGAATATTAAATGTTTTCAAATAGACTATTATAAATAAATACTGTATTGTTTAATATTTATAAGAATTATATAAACTGAATTGCAAAGTTGAAATTATTTGTTTAAAGTATATTGAAATTATTTGTTTAAAGTATAACTTTAGTCAGAATTAAAATTAAAATCTGAATTATTTATGAAATACAAAAAAAAAATTGAAAAATAAATTGAAACATTTTTTTTCCAAAATCAATTATTTTGTTAAAACAAGCAGAAAGTTCTTTGAATCATTTAAATCGGATGCTTAGTTTTCTCAAAAACTGTCATTTTTTGCACATTTAACTCTGTATCTTCGAAATGGCTGGGCCTGCCTTTGCCAAAAACTAATCACTCTTCTACCAATCATTACAGATTGAATGTTTTTTAGATCATTCAAATCGGACGCTCCATTCTCTCAAAAACTCATTTTCTGCACTCTGCTCTTTATCTCCGTAACTGCTCTACCTGCCTTGGTCAAAAACTAATCAGGGCATCTCCCTATCAATAGGAATCGAATGTTTTCTGAACCATTCAAATCGGTTGATCCGTGCGCCCGAAAACGTGACTGGAAAATTGTATCCATACATACATACACACACATACATCCATTTTTTTCTGAGGTATGCCAACATGTTCAGAAACCTTCAAAACGTCGAGAAATGCAAAAAACGATTACAATAACTTACCCTACGGGAAGTTAAAAATTACAGTTATTACTTAAATTAAGAAAAAGTTTAGCTTCAAATAGCAAAACTAGTATCACCATTTCAGTTCCTTCTATTCAATGTTAAATGTATTTTATACAATTTTTTGGCAAACTATTCGGTGAATTAAAAAGTACTAAAACTGCATTTGCATTCATGTCTGCATTCTCCGTAACTGCTCTACCTGCCTTGGTCAAAAACTAATCAGGGCATCTCCCTATCAATAGGAATCGAATGTTTTCTGAACCATTCAAATCGGTTGATCCGTGCGCCCGAAAACGTGACTGGAAAATTGTATCCATACATACATACACACACATACATCCATTTTTTTTCTGAGGTATGCCAACATGTTCAGAAACCTTCAAAACGTCGAGAAATGCAAAAAAACGATTACAATAACTTACCCTACGGGAAGTTAAAAATTACAGTTATTACTTAAATTAAGAAAAAGTTTAGCTTCAAATAGCAAAACTAGTATCACCATTTCAGTTCCTTCTATTCATGTTAAATGTATTTTATACAATTTTTTGGCAAACTATTCGGTGAATTAAAAAGTACTAAAACTGCATTTGCATTCATGTCTGCATTATTAAAACTTGTCCATAACATATTTTTTTTAATTAATCGAATTGCCGTTGTGCTACAGCTTTTACAATATTAGGACCCACCAAATTTTAGGGTTTATGGAAAATTATATTTTTGTCCATTCAATAGCATAACAACTGTATAGCTCAAAGCATTTAATCTACCTTATTATGCTGTAGTTCTCAAATAATACAGCACTTCTGAAATGAAGTTTTTGCTGTTACGTATAATTATATTAACATGATTTAAATTAATCCAACATATCTTTGTACTATCTCTTTCAAGATATAGAATACCCTGTATATATTGAGCCATTAACTTCTTATTCATACTGATCCTTCTGCATTTACCTATAAAATCTCATATCACAGAGCATTGATGCAAGTCTCGCTTACACTCTTTCATAAATTCGTTCGCCCATTACTTCTACAAGAGCGCGTAAATATAGTTTGTGAACACTCTGAGAGGTATAAACTGATGTTCAGGTAAGAGCATTCGTATAGCATTCTGGCCATTTATTATACAACTGAGGCTATTTATTTGCATGCGGTTTCAGTCTTGTATCCAGGCACCTATAGCCGCAGACTTGTATTGAATATTGCATCAAGAATCTACAGTGTTACAGCGCGGTGGCAGCTCTGCTTCTGTTCTGATACAATCCCAATTTCACGATTGCAGGAAAGGTAACCCGATTGAGAAGATTGCCAATAAACGATTTTCAATCACGGATTACAGTATTGCAAGTAATAGACGTGTAATAGAAGTCAATTTCGGAAAATTAGTGGAACAATGTGAAAAACTTTGCTGCACCTTGAAGTATACTTGATGGTAAATAATGACTCAGAATCGATAAAAATTAGGAAATGTCATGTTTTGTTTTTGACTGAAAATATTCCGTAATTAATATGTGTTTGCATATATTTATTTTTCACTGCTAAATCATAAATTTTATCTACTTCAAAAATGTACTATGTAAAATCTGAAAACTAGATTAGTG
>NW_020537646.1:28864866-28904242 GCF_003426905.1 Ctenocephalides felis
TTTTATTTTTCTCATTGACATTAATAAGACCGATACTGCTGTACGCCGCTCCAGCATGGAACGCGACAACAAGAACTAGCTTACAAAAACTACATACTTCACAAAATGAAGCCTTACGAGTAGTACTCGACAAATCAAAGGACCCATTGACCAGACACCATTACTCAAAAAATACACACATGAACTGACTGAAGTACAAACAGTAGATTAAATTAAAAAGCTCACTAAAAACTTTTATCAGAAATGTAAGAATCACTCAAATAATATCATCCAGGCCCTTAGACAGTAAACTTGCGAAATAGTTTGGTATGGCAAGCACGCCATGCCAAATTATATACTGATCCATTCACCTATAGATGTAATTAGAACCATTTTTATTTTGCTAAAAACTGATGATTTTTTTTTTCAAATGGTTACACCTATTATTTTTTTATTGCATAAAAACAAAACATTGTTTTATAATTTTTACATCTAAATGTACTGCTTTAAAATATGTAATAATGAAGTATAATACCCAAGAGTATGTACAATTCCACCATTATGTTGTATTTATTATATATATTGAAATATATCTTTTTTGGATTGATAAAAAAATCTTCATTCTAAATTTATTGCTGATCATACATTTTAATTGGATGCAAAAATACATAGCAAAGTCTTTCACTTGGAAGGGCGTGTGGGTATGCGATATCTGGTTGATTATACAAAGTGACAACCATACAATGACTTTTATAGCGCTGAATACTTCTTTTTCCTTATAAAAGTATTTTTTTATTTGATATAGAATATTACTCATTCAGAAAATACACTCAAATTGTTCGTAACATTATTCTTATCATATAACTAAACAAAAATGTGTCTACGTTTTAGCCAAAATTTCGAACTGTTTTTAAAAAATTCTATTGATATTGATCGGAAATAATATTGATTAGATTACACTTACGCAACGTGAGATATAGATGCATACACACTAATTAAAGCCAACTATTGGAAAAATTATGGATTTTGTTTCACTACACCTAATATCATGATATAAATCATAGTCTTGAAGAAGAACTCAATGAACTTAAATATTATGCGCTTTCAACAAATAATATTTAAATATAAAAAGTTTCCCCATTGTTGTATAACCGGCCGCGGTTTTAGAAAATACATTGGTATATTTTAGGCGCATGCTCTTGTCTAATGATATATTCAATATTTTGCTCTTAACGTTATTATGCTCTACAGATATCCACCATTCTTTAAAAAATTACTCAGAAATCAATATGATGATCTATATTTTATTAGTCTATAAGTCCATTATTGCGCATGTAAGGTAATTAATGCAACGAATAGGCGAAATACTATACAAATCTAGCTCCATTTGATAATTTCTTGGATTTAACATGGTGTAATATTTTAGTATTTAATACAAGTGTATTTATTTTTTTAACAAAAGAATGGTAGTATGTATATGATAAAATGATTTCTGATGTCCCGTGCATTGACCCAAAGATAAGGGTTTAATTTTCAATAATTTTTTAGGGGGGGGGGTCCCAAGTGGTAAACAACGGGCATCGGTGGATCGTCCTTTTGAAATCAGTGGGGGTTTGTCATATATATTTTTTTTATTACAATGTTTGTTACAACAGCTAAATAATTAACATCTAGCAATAATGATAAATAATAACATAAATTTAAATAAATAAGAGTGCAAATGATAGAATTTTAAAGTTTAAATTTGGATCGTTCAATAGATCCTGAGATATGCGAGGTCGATGGGTGGCTCGCTCCGAGCTCAATACTAACATTTAAACAGATGGTATGTTCTCAAGAATACTTCATGCGATTTTGATAAAATTTGGCACACGTTGTCACTATACTTTACCAAGATTGTGACCAAAGTTTAAAGTTAGATCGTTCAACAGTTTCTGAGATATGCGAGGTCGATGGGTGGCATGCTCCGAGCTCAATACTAACATTTAAACAGATGGTATGTTCTCAAGAATGCGTTATGCGATTTTGATAAAACGTGACACACATTGTCACTATACTTTATCAAGATTGTGACCACAGTTTAAGGTTGAATCGTTCAATATTTTCTGAGATATGCAAAGTCGATAGGTGGCTTGCTCCGAGCTCAATACTAACATTTAAACAGATATCATGTTCTCAAGAATGCGTTATACGATTTTGATAAAGCTTGGCACACGTTGTCAATATACTTTACCAAGATTGTGACCAAAGTTTAAAGTTGGATCGTTCAATAGTTTATGAGATATGCGATGTCGACCGGTTGCTTGCTCCGAGCTCAATATTATTATACATTTGGACGCTATTGGAGCACTCTATATGGGTCAAATTGGAATTTTTCAAATTTTAACCCTTATTTTTCACTCAATGCACGGGACATCAGAATTCATTATAGCGGTATGGTTTCTTTAGCACTGTATCTTATTTTGATCCCTAGAATCCAAAAATCATATGTGCCTAAGTGGCCTTTGAATTAACTTTTTATGACTCATACAAATCGACCCGCTCTAATATATACCTCTAATCAAATTCAGAATCATACAAAATATCTAAATGTGTGTATATAATATACGGGTATATATCAATAATATTTCAAAACCTCGGACGTCACTGAATATCTAAGTAATATTTCCGAATGCATACATGGAAACTGAAATATATACATATATTTATTCATACATTTGACGTGTCAGAGTCAATCTTTGGTGGTGTGGGCCCGAGAACACGCTGGCAATATCTGCGATATTGCATTTTGTTTTAGGCTCCGTGACGGTGTTGGGTGCTCAGGCAAAGGATTTATATATATTTGTATGTTTTAATATCGAACGTAGACTGTCATTTCTTTGAATTGCCCATATTAGTTTCACCCAATAGCCAGGTTGGTTATTTATTTATAAGCTTCACCTTTTGGCGCCATAGCTACTGCTATAGAGCTATAAAATTCATTAAAATATGCAATAGTAATTACAATTTAATACACATACTGATATTTGAATAGTAATATAGAGATTGAGAATACGGTATTAATTTTGATATTATTTTTTCATTGTATTATATTTAAATAATTTAAATAATAACAATTAAAGAAGCATTACCTAAAAAATATTCCCCGAGTTGGGTTAAACCAGAAATGAGTTAAACTTTTATCCTGAGAGCATTGAACATTTTTCATATGAAAGGTAAATAATTTTTTTGATATATTGACTTGACTCATAGTGTAAAGGATGTTATACAGTGCTTTTCTTCAGGATTCTTTAAAAAGAAGATAAAACCTGAGATCAAAACGTACGTATTATTTTTACAGAAAAAAATTTTCCTCCTAGTTAATAGGCACATCCTTTTAGTACTACACAGTAATCTAATGTCAACTAGTTTTTTTCTTGTAGAATATTTAATCTTTTTTTAATATGATTTTTTGTTCTTAAATATAATATAAATTTACGTATTTTTACATATACAGACCTGAGGTTTTTATGATGTTTTTACTACATAATGACAGTACAAAAAAAATTGAGAACTAAAATAAAATAAATAAATTGAGACTTTAGATAAATATATTATTTTACATCCACCATATTTAAATAAAATATATTTTAAATATATAACTTACCTGCAATTTATTAGATTAATTACTTATCTGAATATAATGAAAATGTATTATTCATATATGATTTATAGATTAACAGTTTAAGAAAACTATAAAAACTTTGGTAATTATCTGCTAATGAATAATGCATTTTATATTTATTTCACGAGCTTGTTTTTCCGCAATTCTTTCAGTTGATTATTTAATCTGCCCTTCTAATGTGCTTAATGAAATAAACCATAAAGTTTGATTTTTGTGAAAGATTTCTGAATTATTTCTTTAATTTAATTGTAATTTATATAGTAACAATCATATACGCATTTACATTTGAAACGTATATATATTCCGTTTTTCATAATTTTTTATTCAATGAAAATAACAGTCTAATTTGCTAAAATAAAAGCAAATCTTTCTCATTTAGTTTGAAATATGGAAGTTGAATATTTATTTTACGAGCACCTATTATTATTGAGATATTGCACTATAACAAATATATAATCATTTAAATATTTAGATTTCAATACAATTAATTAAGAGAGCAGAATTTTATAAAATTATTGTATCATGCTTCAAATAATACTGCTTCTAAATATTGTTTTAAAATATTTAAAAGACGATTTGATGTTTTCTTGAAGCTCAAACCAAAATTGATGTTAGTATACTTTTTTTTAAATATATATGTGTAGTAAATAGCTACACAAAATATGTACTTTCAAAGTCTAGTAAAATCTAGTAAATGATAATTTGAAGATTATGATAATACGATTCTATGTTAAAATTAACCGTTAATATTTTTAAAGATACGTACCAAATCTATTTTTTCATTTAATTATTAAAATATTTTAATTTTATGAGAATTGTTGCAATATGAATATGTGTGCATAAAGAGACGTTTAAACACATAAAGTTCATTAGATAAATTTGAGTTTAAACTTCATGGTGCCTCGAGGGGGCTTTTTTTCTTTATAAAGCGATGAAAGTAATTTTCCCAGTAATAAATCTAATAAAAAGAAAACTCGGGTAAAAGGTTTTCCCCAATACACCTCTCCTTGTTTTTCATCCTCGTCCGTACGCCCGCAGTGCTCAGATTAATGAACTCAGAAAAATACCTTTTGTTTTTCTCGTTTTAAATTAAAAACAGACGTGTTGATAAATTTAAATCGATCATATACTGTTACAAACTTTTTACCTTCTTGAAATTCTGTTGTTTTGTCAACTTTATTTTTGAGTCAAATGGAATTAGAAAGTGATACCTGCTCGATCAATTATTCGCATTTAATGTTTAAGTATTATAATTTAACTTATATAGTATTATGAATCTAAGAAATAATTAACTTCCCGTAGGGTAAGTTATTGTAATGGGCCGAAAATCGGAATTGAAAATTTTTACATTTCTCGACGTTTTGAAGGTATCTGAACATTTTGGCATACCTCAGAAAAAATGGATGTGTGTGTGTGTGTGTGTGTGTGTGTGTGTGTGTGTGTATGTATGTATGGATACAAATTTTCGTCCACGTTTTCGGGCGTACGGATCAACCGATTTGAATGGTTTAAAAAACATTCGATTCCTATTAATAAGGAGAAGAGCTGATTAGTTTTTGGCAAAGACAGGTCCAGCAGTTACGGAGATAAGGAGCAAAGAGTGCAGAAAATAGAAATCGAGTTTTTGAGAGAACGGAGCATCCGATTTGAATGATCTAAAAAACATTCCATTAGTAATGATTGGGAGAAAGGGTTATTAGTTTTTCGCAAAGGCAGGCCCAGCCATTTCGGAGATACAGAGCTAAATGTACAAAAAATGGCAGTTTTTGAGAGAACTAAGCGTCCGATTCAATTGATTCAAAGAACTTTCTGCTTGCCTTAACAAAATAATTAATTTTGGAAAAAAAAAATTTGTACCATTTTTTTTTTTTTTTTTTTTTTTAATTTTTTGTATATCGAAAATAATTCAGATTTTATTTTTAATTCTGACTATAGTTCTAATATACTTTAAACAAATAATTTCAACTCTGCAATTCAGTTTATATAATTATTATAAATATTAGACAATAATACAATATTTATAATAATCTATTTGAAAACATTCAATATTCCTCGAACGTTTCGTTACGGTACGGGAAGTTCCAGCAATTTGCCTTAAGGCACGATGCCACCCACCCCACTAGTTTAATTTTTTATTGACAACGTAAATTGTATGACTTTAATATTTTAATAAATCAATATGTAATATAAAATTAATATATTTTTCATAAACTTAGACATATCATATAATAAAATCTTATGAAGTATGCAATATAAGATCCTTATGGAAATGAGGAAAACTTTTAATCTATATATTATTTCTATAATATTTTTTTTCTCACATTTATCAATATTGATATTTCTACACAAATGTGTGTGGAGCATTTAAATAATGTCAATTTAGGTTAAATCCCAAAACCTAATTACGTAGAAAAGGCATCAAGTAGCATCAACCAATGAATATTCTACTTATAGCATCTAAAATTTGTTTAATTTTGATAGTACCGCAATAATTATAAATTCTAGTAATAAAAGCACGTAGTGATTCTGATTATATGAGTCATTTTAAAAAACTTTGCAGAAGAAATTATGACTCAAATCTGAATTGAGCTAGCAAAAACTCAATATACTTACTTACTTAATACATAGGTATTGTATTAAAACTGCAAAAAAAATATTATATTTGATTAGCTGCGTTTGATTGCATTGGCAAAAATTCTTTCATAGTATCATAATTGAAAAGCTTCTAATGGGCGATAAAATTTGCTATTTTACTTTTCAATATTTGTGCGTAAGTGTTTACAAATAATGAAAATAACACCTGGTGTTTGTATCTACTTTCTTTTACAGCAACTTATGCAAAATACAATTAAATTATGACTAACAAATTTGTAAAGACATTTTTCGTTAAAGTCGTCTTGTTAACTTAGTGACAAGGATTTATTGGGTTGACACAAAACCCCACGATATCTTCGCCTACGTAGAAAATTATGATCCTGGGTGTTCTCTGTAGGATGTCCAGTATTCGTACTACTGGACTACTCCAGTAATAATATACTATTTGCGTATATTAATAAAAATGTAAATTCAACTAGGTATAAGTAAAGTTTGACTTGAGGCAAGTTAAATAAATAAACTTCCAGATATGTGTAAATAATTGATTTGATATAGAAATATTGAGATTTGGCTAATTTTGAAATCTTCAATTCTTCAGTTCTCTATTATTCAAATTTTCAGCCATTTTACACAACCTCAAAATGGCACAAATATTTGCAGGTATTGATCAGTCAAGCATTTTTTAATGTAATAATGTACCCTTGTATAAAAATTGATTTTTTTTTTTTGTTATTTATTTATGTATAATTATGTATTAAATTTTTGTTTAAATCTCTCATTTTATAGAGAATTTTTAGTAAAGGAATATTATTTAGCGAGTTAATAAGGTTTAATACTGGCTGCTCGCTGGTCTTATGCTGAGAGAAGTAAGATCAGTTTTTATTTGTAGAAGTATGTTTATGTCATAATAACTCTTCATTGTCATTGTTGTATCAAATTAAAAATCATCAATATTAGAAATATATACGGTCATAATCAGACCGTTGGGTTGTCTTATAAAAAGCTTTGCAGTTTAGAAGTACCATCAAAACAGCTCTTATGACTATTAAATTCTACATGCTGCTCAAAAAAGTATAATTAAAATCATTAAATATTTGTTTACTAATCACTAACAATTATCGATTATTACTCGTATAAATAATAATCTTTGATGATTTCATTTAATAAAAAACATAAATCAATGAAGTATAGAAATAAAAAATTTAAAAAATCTAATTTAACCAAGACGAAAAACGAAAGAAAAAAAAGGTAACATTCAATATAAGAAAACAGATTGCACAGATAATTTGTTAACTTTGTTTAAAAAATTATGTTTTATTATATATTCTTCATAAGCTTTGGTTTAATGTTTATGTTGTGTTATTATTGTATATTATAGTTATTAACGACAATAAAAGTTGTATGTAAATTTAAGACTAATTCATCGTATTTATGGACAGTTTTTCAGTATTTCCACAAATTACTATTTATTTACATTTATTTCCGCTTACTGGTAAATTAACAAAATTAGGGCTGATCCAAAAAGTGGCACAACCGTACCCTATTTTTCCTAATACAATTTTATGCATTAATATAAACATTATTATTATTGGCACAATTCAAAGGTTATATCTCGTGCAAAATAGATAAAATTTTTACCCTGTATATTGAACATTTTTTCATATAAATATTCACTATAAATTCATTAATAAACCCCGTGCATAATCCAAAAATAATCCTTCTGAATATACATAAAGTTCGCAAAGACTTGGCGTAAACTTTGCATTTGAATTATTATTTCAACAATTATATTTCTGAAGTATATTTTGCATAAATCTTGTGATCCGTTGACCGAAAGTAAGTAAGTCGAGTGAATCGCGGCAGATGTTCGAATGGTTAATTGCAAGCGGGTGTTAACTCGCTCTTCCGGGAGAGAAAGAAACAATTCGGACGTGAAACAGGATTTGAACTTTGCCGTCTTTTGACGGGAAAATGGAAATTTTGCAATATGTTTTATTATAATTCAGTTGAAATGTGTAATGAGAGGGTTGAAAAAATATATAAAAATATATTTGACATCTCAAGTCAATTAAATTGTATTTTGTTTACAACTTAAATCTAGGGGAAAGTACCCGAGTGCCGAACACCTAAGGTTATTTATAAATAAATCAAAAAATATTTTACGATATGTTTATTAAATTATGACTTATGTTAGATAACAAAGCTAGAAATCAAACCAAATTAACAGAAACGCAATCTTTGCTAAACAATAATTAATACTATCAATCAAACTTTGGTAACAAAAAATATGCTTTTACAAAGTGGCACCTAGTACCGGACATTTCAAAACAATCAGCATTGAACACATATATAGCCATCTCCATACTCTGGAATGTCTGCACATTTGTGTTTGACGAATATTCTTAGATATTGCAAAAAAATCACTAATTATCCACCCTTTTGGCTGGGCCACACCGATGCCCTCAGCTGAAAATCATCGTAAGATTTTCATTCTTTAACTAAAAAATACCAAAAAAGGGGGTATGAAGTAACCATTAGCACTCATACAGAACAAAATAGTTAGAATAAATTACGTGAATTCTTACAAGAAATATCAATATGTTTACTTCCGGCGCTAAGAAACGACTTAGTGTCCGGTGCTAAGGGACAGACAATTTCATTCATTTGGTGGTACCTACTGAAATTGTTTAAAATATCTAATAATATTCTACTATTTCACAGATAACAATCAAGTACTACTTTTACTTTTGAATGCCACTAAGATATAAATGCATAAATACACTAGAATTATTTCCATTGATATTTAGGTGACGCCGTGTTTTTGCGCATAAAACAACAAAGCGTTGATCCCGCCGTGGCCGTGTGCGTCACAGGTGAGTCTTGGCGCGTGATCCTGCACCTGTGTACCTCCCGCGCCCCTTTCACTTGTATTTTGAAATAAAAAGATTTATTCTCGCTGTACGTGTTAAATAGTGTGTCCGGCTTTAGGTGCCGTCCGGCGTTACGGGACTTCCCCCTAGTTACTTTTGATTTTGCTGTTCTCAAACTAGCAGATTTGCCCACACTAGCTAAATATATATGACATCTCAAGTAAATTAAATTGTATTTTGTTTACAACTTAAACCTACTTACTTTTGATTTTGCTGTTTTTAAACTAGTAGATTTGCCCATACTCTCAATGTTTTTAAAGTTATATCTCATACTATTAAAACCATTTTCTAGGAGTCTTCAAAACTTGAATAGTATTATTATTATATAAACCTTTCAATATAGTGTAGGGCGGGGCACAATGGTCCAATTTGACTTTCAATAACCAAATAATCTACGTCACAACACATACCACGTACCAAACAAATGAATATCCAACTAAGTCGAGTAAAATTCCTGATTATACAAAACAGTTTTTTAGCTATTTTTCTATCATTTGTCATCTGTCTTTTTTAGCCCGTATGCCGGGGTCAGAATGGACTTCCAGGAGGCAAACATCTCATTTTTATGGACCGATTCTGCCGCACAACAGACCAATGTTATGAAAAGGCCATGTTACGCTTCAAATTGCATACATTATGCTACAGAATCATACTGAATACTGTCAAAATGTCATGTATTTACTTATGTGCATTCAGGTGGTTTACACATAAACTGTAACGTCACTTGTATATTATGAAGCTGGGTCAGAAAAACCCTGTTATCTAAGATCGTTGTTTTGACCATTGTGCGGTTTATATGTTAGGTTTTCTATCTGATAAGCTGAGAACAACGCCTGACTTCACAGTGACCACGTGACTTTTTTCGATATTTAGAACAATTTAGTATGGAAGGTTTTCATAACATAGCCTTCTCATTACATTGGTCTGTTATACCACAGAATCGGCCTATTAATTTTGAAGGAATTTTCCAAATAAGAGCTGAAATATTCACCCAATTTTTTTTTACAAAGTTTTTTACAAAGATAACAATGTAAATAACCTCGATAGAACGGTAATTCATCAGAAATGTTTACTAGCAGAGTTGGAATAACAATTAATTTATTTCTTTTAAAATAGCCTTCTTAGGTTTGTTTAGTTGGTCTTTTTCACCCGACCTACATGTGACGTTTTATAGAAGTATATAAAAAAACTGTTGAATTTAACCAGAAAATAACAATATATCTTATGAAACAATAAAATGGCGTATACTTAAAAATAATATTGGTGTCTCGTAAACTAAACAACAGTGCTCATAACCACAAATACTAACAACGAAAGAAAATTCTTTTGTTATGAATTTTCAAACATTGACGCTCATCTCCTGTTAGCGACGTCATAAGAATCAAGGTGATGGCTTGTTATGCAACTTTTGCCCTCTACTTTTAAATATTGTTGTTAAAATATCCCTAACTTTACTTTTGAAATATCGGTGCTAGATCTTTAAGATCCGCGGACCTTAAAGACCCCCGCTGCACACCATATTGTAATAAAATATGCTTAAATTCTTATTGGCAGATACGGATTTTATGAATATAACAATCATAAATGTTTTATTTACATTTATAAGTTATAATTATTAAGTAATTATAAAGATAAATAAGTATTATAAAACTACGCACAATAAGAGTCCAGACTTTGCATTATAGTAAATTTCAATATTTTAAAAACGCATTGAATCTCCTTTTTAAGGCTCACTTTTATAACTAAACATCGGAAAGAATCTGCTTCGCGCCTGTCAATTCTTAAACGCTTTCCTGGAAGTGTCGGCGATATCACGGCTATGCTCTGCGACCGAGTTTTTTATGTCTCGCCTCAGTAAAGTATACTACAATTTATTTATATGGCATTTTATTTTTATCTTTTGTCTTTAGCTGTTCTATATTTTTTATTTATATACATTCTTTATAGGCATAAAGTGCACTAACACGCGCGAAAGCATATGTAAGTGTCCGTGGTATCTCTTTATGGTATACGCAACTTGAACATAAATTTATGTATTGGGTGTAAGGGAGGTCTTGAATCAATATCACTCGAAAAAAATATAGACAAATTTATTTTTTATATAAAAACTTGCACGCTAAAGTAATGTTACAGTAGAAATATTCATTATTTTAATATGTATTATTAATATCAAATAAAATTGTGAACATTTGTTCTCTTTTAATTTTTTCAAGTGTTATATATGACAAAAAAAAATAAAGTTGGCGCAATATTTTATTTTGTAATTTTAAACAAATAATTTGAAACATATAATTAAAAAGGCAAGATTTGCAGTGGCAGGAATAAACAAATCCTATACTCACTATGAATTTACGCAATTAATATTAAGCCAATGTTGTTTCAGCTTTCGTTCAAATTGCAAACTTTGTTTTGGAAAATAGGCATAATAGTTTAAATATTATTTTGTATATATTCTGTTTTATTCATTTTTTTAATTTATACCAGCTAAAAAAACAGAGTATATAGAAAACAATTCCAACGCGAAAATAAATTATTTTGAGGAGTTAATAATTGAAAGTAACACATATTTATAGTTACACATTTATCTGTGTAATTTCAAATTTTGACAAAAATTGACCAACATTTTATTTATCTGTATGATATTAGTATAAATATTGGTTTTACAAAATTTTGTAAAAAAACATCAAAATTATTGTGAAATATAACATAAATGCATTAATATGATTAAATCATCTTTAACGTTAATTTCAAGTATTTTGAATAAATACTATGAACTATGAACAGAAAAAATTTCACATGGGCCAAGGTAACTTTATTAGTTAATTCAGTTAAAATTGTATCAAGAGAATATTTTTTTTTGCCAAAACTCATGGAAATTCACTAATTTTATGTTATACATATATGACTGACATGGCCCTACAATATCTTTTTTTTTCGACAAGCCAAAAAGTTTTTTGTCCAATTTGTCAGATATATATGTATGTCTAACATGGCATTTGTAGGATTTTTAAGCGTCTTACATAGCAATTAACGTGTTCAAAATAAAGACTTTAATATGTTTTATCATCAATTAAAAAAATCTACAAATTATTATATATTTTTTACAATTCTTAACGATGAATAAATCTAATTATTGTTTCTTTATTTATTATTTTGCTACATGTCTGAGCAATCAACTTTTAGTAAACAAGTTCAATTGAAGCCATTAACATATGGACAAAAGTTAAAGTATAAATGATAAATATTTTGATGTTAATTTAATGTTTTTAATAATATAGAAAGCAATTTATATATGGGCAAGAAAAAATATCAGCGCAGACTCGCTATTTACATAATTATGCAAATTTCAAGACGGTCTCGTTACTTATTCATTCTCTCATTTTTCCATCTTTTTCTTCGCCTCTTTTTCAGAAAGCGACGTTTTGCAAGTCGCTCTATGAAAATGGAATAATTGCATATTTGTTACGTTTTTAAGTTGGAGTAGTGATAACTGAAACAGATGAGTGAAGTTTTAATTAATTACATACTTCATTTGAATATATATTTATTCATTCTTATTTTTATTTATGAACATTTTATTTATATTTATTTCTATATATGAGTATTTATGTAACCGCCAATATGTTGAATTAAAAAAATTAACAAATATTAACAATTATTTTTTGAACCAGTTTCAAAGCTGTGATCATTCTTCAACTAAAAATTGTACAAGCTCTTTTTTGAAATAACAACATAATTTATGAAGTGAATTAAAGTTAAATTAATGTATGTTCAACCAGAAGATAATTATCATCACAACCAAACCAGACCAGATGAATATAAACTATACCTTGCTCTTATAAATAAAATTATCATAATTGATACTATTAATATTATTGACCAACTTATCATAGAATTAATTAATAAAATTTCATCTAATAAATTTAATGAAATGGGGGGCTGCTATATTAGACCTACGTAATAAAAATCAAAATAATGTTATTGAAGGTATAAATCTTATTGAACCCTTATTGATTGGGTCCGATATCTTATAAAAAATAAACAGTTTCTGACTAAGTTTTTTTTTCAAAAACTTATATATATATATATATATATATATATATAATATAAATATATGTGTGTGTGTTTGTGTGAATATGTATATCTATATGTATATAAAATTGCCTTCAAAAAGTTTGTTTTCGTACTCTCTAAACGGCTTTACCGATTCTTACCATTTTTTTATTATATAGGTCTGAGAATCGGTAACTATCTATTATTTATACCCTTAAGTAATAAGGGTTGTTTACCCTTAGTTTTTTTTAATTTGCAGTCAGTAATTTTCATACTAAGCATGTTATACTAGAAATATTATTTATGGTAAAACAACGTTCGCCGGGACACCTAGTATATATATATATACTAGGTGCTTATATATATATATATATATATATATATATATATATATATATATAAGCACATGTAATTTAAATTTAATACAACTGGTATATAAAAATATACAAAAAAACGTTCGCCATAATCTTTTTATTTAAACAAGCAAATGATTTTTTGTCAACATTGTTATGGTATTATTAAAATAATATCATTGACAGTTTGTCATTGTGCTATTCTTGAAAATAACTTCGTAGTCCATTATGCTACAAATTGAATCAAATGATCATCTACATTTCGTATATAAAAAAGTGTGGCATACTACTTGAAGGCCAACCGATCAGGCTTAAAACAAAAATACGTGGAGACCTAATATAGTATAATTAACTATAATATTTTTACTATATTTTATTGCTGTTTTTTTTCTTTTATTTTTCGTTTTTTTATTATATTTTAATTAGCTCAAGATACGCCACTGGGGGTATCTACTAAATTGTTATCATCTTATTTTGACATATACGTGTCATCATTCCCTGCTTAATGCAATAATTCATACGATTTGCAGAATAAAATTGAATTAAAAAAGTACTACTTGAATTATATACTTGGGTATAAAAATAAAACTTTATTTCTCTAATGTTACAATATATTTATAATATACAAAATAAAATCCCGACGGGCAAGTGTACTGGTCAATTTGATATATAATAATAATTTCAGTATATCAATCCCGCGTCTTATATAGGTAACAATTGATTACATAGCAGGTACGATCTTTTGACGACTTGCATGCTGTCGTATGCAGTCGTATGCAGTCGTCTGCGGTCGTATACAGTCGTATGTAGTTGTATACGTACGGAATTACGAATATTTCTTCCAAGGGCAGGTCCGTGGGTTGAGTTGAAAATGCACTCAATCATGGTTGCACGATGTCAGAGCCTTTACATTTTTCTGTTGTATAGGGATACAAATTCGACTTCCTTTTTTTTGTATTTCAAAGCGATACCATCTTAGTACCTCTTTACTTCCAAGTGGCGTGTTGCCACTACAGCTTTGCCCACGAAAGGCCATTTTCACTTGAAATCATATTTGAAATCTATGATTTCAAGTGAAAATTTGGTATCAAGCTGTTTTGATACCGAACCGACCGAGGTTGGATTCGAACCCGGGACTAGGATTTGCTAGCCCACGTTCTTACCACGGGACCACGGCCGGTCCTAATATTCATGTACCGACAACGCCATACATTTTCATCATACATACGCAAAGTGTTCTCCGATGATCATATGATTTAAATTCCAGCATAGTCACCTTTGAAATTATTTTTAAGAATGGCACATTGGCAAACTGTCAATGGCAGCACTTGATTTTGAACTAAATGCCTTTGTAGTGTTTTGCATTTGTTATGTCATATCTAACATCACAATAATAAATATCTCTTTGTTTGCATTGCCGAATCGACCTTGATCAAGTGCAGGTCTGTTTGGTGCAGCGTTTGACTAGTAAACATCGTGGCGAAGAGCACATCGTATTCTAATATTGTCTTTTTGTCATTGCGAATATATTGTGGAAAATAAATAGAGAATTTTTTAATGCGGTAGTAAATCTAAAACTGAAAAAGTGAATATTTATCATTCTGTTAATATAATTCTTTAATAGAATATATGTCAACGATTGTGTAACATGTACTGTGAGACACATGTCTTACAGGTTCTATATAGTTATGGTGATTGATTTACGGATTATACGTGAATAACTTATGCATTTAATCTTTCCCAGTTCTAAATTCAATATTGTTTGACTTGAAAATCTATCTTGTATATCTTGAAAATATTTACACGTGCTTTTTATAATTGTACAATGGCGAATGACAAGTGTTTAAATGACAAATTTATTATTATTATTCTATATTATTATAATAATATATAATATAAATTTATTATTATAATTTATTTGCAAAATTTAGCGAAGGAGTAAATTTTCAAGGCGAATATTTATGTGGTAAATATTTAAAAGTAGAATTTTAATTCTACGTAGATTATTTGTATTCCATTTGGTTTTCGGCAAACTAGATCTATTCCAATTCCAATATTTATCATGTTTACTGTCATGCCTTACACTTTTGACATACTTACGGTTTTTTCATGATATTTTTTTGGTTAAATAATTATGTATACGTCCAATCGTTACAATAAATTAAACTACCATTTTAACAAACTTAACTACAATTTCTCGAAACACAAATTTTCTCGAAACAACACTGTAAGATGGACTCCTAATAATTTCCAAAGTGTTTTAATTTCCTAACGAATTTTTAGATACGAATTAAATTAAATCAAAAATATTAATAGTAATCTTTAAATTACAGATTAGTTCTTGTTCTAAGTATGTTTGATACATTCTGAAATGTTTAAGCTATAAATTGCTTGACAAAAATTATAGCAGAAAAGCTGATATTCACGAAATTACAAGGTATTTTATGATCAAATAGTTGAATATAATAAATCATAGTGTAAGTTTTTACAAATATTTTATTTATTCTAGGCAACAAACTGGTATTCAAGATATCGCAGAAAAATCAGTGATTATTGGCGAAAGGTGAGTGTTTTGAAATTATGAACATGTTTAAATTACTGTTTTTGTACCATTTGATAAATAGTATATTTAAAACAAACTGATAGATACTTCATCCAACAAATTCTAAATAGTTTGCTGAATAATAATTATGAATATCGTGTTGAATTTTGCGATTTGTTAGTAACTAATTGGCCTCTAAATTTATTTTATACGGAAATCTACCAACATTAGCTCGGATATATATTTTTGCGGAATCATTAGTGATATTTAAATACGTAGCTTAATCATTTTCTATTTAAGTAGGATTTACTATTCTTTAACAGAAAATCTATTTTTATTTTTCGCCGATTATTTCTGTTCAATTATATTAGAAGTGGGTTCACTTTTTCTATATCTGTCTCAATTGGTCCCATTATGATCCTACGCAATATATTTTCGTCGTAATCTGTCGATACCACGTGCTTTTATTTCCACACCGTTTGACATATGGCAGTCACGTTGATATGTAGCAAAATATTCAATGTATCGAATTAAATGTAATCCGAGGTTTATTTTTATTCTAATTCTTTCATTAATATATTACATTTGTGGATTTTATTAAAAATATAGGAACAACAGAATTAAGTTATCTTCTAGTAAGCTCTGCATTTATAAAGGTATATTCCATAAGAAACACTCCAATGCAAGATACTTTTCCTACCGACGTAATGAATATTCATTACACCAATTAAGTGTGAATAATTTTCGAATGTTAATATGATTTAACATGATATATATATATATATATATATATATATATATATATATATATATACACTTACAATTATGTTTTTTGTCAATAAAAACATTGCATTTGAATAAAGCAATGAAGTGCAGTTTAATATTTCCATGAGTTTTCGACGACATATTTATAGTTCTGATGTGTAAATCTATTGTGGCGATATCAAGCAGGCTGTTTTTGATTTGTAAAAAACAATCGGACATGTCATGTATATTTTTGATATCGAAATATTTTTACAGTTAATAAATTTATATTTTTTTTTATTATGTTGGGAGTTTCTAATTTTATATATAGTCATAATCATTACTACTCCCACATTGGTGACTCACGACGATGGAGATGAAGACAAAAAAAAAGGAGTTTTATTTTTCGAAGATTTAAGAAAAATTGATTTTGACGCAGCACCATAATCACTGGTCTTCAGTGACGACCTATAAGGTATGTCCAGTCCAATCCATCATAGTTAACGCACTTACTATCTGGATCAGACTTCCGAGGTTACTCATTTGGTATACCCAGACCTCAGTGTTTATTGCTGACAGAAAAAATAATTTGGAGCCTGAACTTTTCATTGGAATGCAATTCAACCTCTCTTTCTCTGTTAACTCAACAAATCGTCTTATAATGCTACCTCCCATTATCGGTGACAACGACGAATCAAAACAAAATTTGACATAATTTATTGGATTCCACAATTCTGGACTCTTATGTCAAAGAAACCAATGATCCTGATTTGGATAAAGAGCCAACTTCTTCTCTGATCGGAACTCATCAGATACGAATGCAACGCTTGCAGAAATGGAAACTGTACCCATAAATTATGCATTCTAAACATTAAGTTATTCTGATATAACTAATACCCATTAGATCGAGAACATTATGCAGAATATGGAGTTGATGGCAGGTCAAATCACCACATACCGTGGATCTGCTGACGAAACATGGAAATTTGTAATTGACCAGTATTACAACACTGGTCTGCTATAATCTGCTTTCCCACCACATTTTTATAACGTGTTTCCCTGTATTTTTTTTTAAACTGTGAGATCAACACTGGGCAGGGAGTGTGTGGCGATATCAAGCAGGCTGTTTTTGATTTGTAAAAAACAATCGGACATGTCATGTATATTTTTGATATCGAAATATTTTTACAGTTAATAAATTTATATTTTTTTTTATTATGTTGGGAGTTTCTAATTTTATATATAGTCATAATCATTACTACTCCCACACTATTTATTCACTGGTTCTAACCTTTCGACTTTAATTTAAAAAATTATTAAGTCTTTTGTCCGACAAAATTTGTTTTCACATAAACTGCGAATGAAATATTTTAGTAGCACAAAGTATTGCCAAAGCATTACAAACTTTTTTTATTTTCAGTCATCAATAGAAATCGTTGTAGAAATCTAAGAACGAAATTTGGTTTGATTTAGTACGTTATAATATTTAATATATGTTACAAAAAATTAGTTGTTCATAAAGATACATCAGCTCTGAAATAGTACACAATCATTTCATTATCAAGGCATCGGAAAACTAGATCTGATATATAACTTTATTTCCATTGTCGATTATTTCAAACTAAATTATAATAAAATCAAACAAATTTAGTATTATCGGTAATATCACCTTTAGTCAATCAATAATTCATTTATGACGAATAAAACCTTAAAATTCTAATATGCAACTTTTTTTAAATTTATGATTTAATTAACCTTTTTGATTATTTAATTGACCTACGAACAAATATTTAAAAAACTGTATTCTTCTAACATTAGTTTGATATAAATAATTTACTTCAGTAAATACGTGTTTACATATAAAATTTAATATTTCATAAAAACACAGGAGAAAATGAATATTTACTTCACTTTATACAAATTATACAATATTCTACTGTAAGGATGTCTTATAACATAAAATATGAACACTAGAGCATGGAAATTTGATGTTACAATCTTTTAAATGAGCAAACCCTGTTAAACACTAACGATCTTTATAATTTCCAAAATTAACACTTTTATTACTATCAAAGATCTACAATAGAATAAAATTCTATAAGTTATGCAGCTTTGATTTAAAAGAAACTATATTATAGAAAACAATGATGTAAAAATTTATCAGAAAAGCATATATAATTTATTATAAGGTGTGTCAAAAAGTCAACTTTTAAAAAATTATACCATTTTATTAATATTATTATACAAGGCATAGATATATTTTAGAATCATAAAATCAGATATATTTTAAATTTATTCAGAAATCACCATCAACTTATCAGAGAAATATAGTCATCGAAAAAAAAATTTCAAGCTACTAATGAACAAAAATTGTAATATAGATCAAAATTACGCATTCCTAAAACAACTATGAAAAGTGAGAGATTTACCTAAAAAAACACTTTCTCAATTGTTTTCTTAACTTAATTTTTGATTTAGTATGTGTGAATGTATTCAAGCATATTGTTATTAAACCGATCAAATATTTACTTAAATTTTAATTTTAAAATAAAGGATTGGGTCCAAAAATTTCAAAAACATGTAACGAAACAGCACTATACGTTTTGATATATCACAAAATAATTTTCATCATACTTCCTAATATTCAAAACCGAAAATTAATTGTGGCAAATGTAACTAACTTAAGTTTTTTCCCATTGCATTGGACAATTTTTTTTTGGATTGTATTGGATAAAATTCTGCATATAACAAAATATTACTATTTCAATCTGATATACTCAATCTGTTCAAATATTGAATACATCACATTCAAGATTTCACCACTTTGTATGTCGAAAGTTGATGTAAATTTTCAAGGATCAGTATGCAGTATATCCTTGTAAACTGTTTCTAACATATTATCGCATCGATACGCTAAGGAATATCCTTTGATCTCTTCGGAAAATACAAAGCATGTATTTGACGGCAAATATTCATACAGACGGCAAAACAAAAGACGCCGACGCAAATATCAGTCGCAGAACTGATCTTAACAAACAAGAGCATGCGATAGGAAAGGAACGAAATTGTCTTTGTATGTTATCTTAATCAACATCATAAATTAATTAATTAATTATGTCTATTCCGTCCGCGATTTTGGTATGTTCTTTGATAAAAGCTGATTTATGAATCTTCAATTATTTACTCTAATTAGCCGCTCCGAAAATAACAATCCGCGAATAGTCGATTTTTAGCCTTTCATGCACACGTTTTCCTATGTCATCATATATTTGCCCTTCTAATTATAAGGATTTTTGTTACAAAATTAGCGAATTGTGTGGAAAGTACTTTAAAGTAATCATTAAATATTAATCATGAACTAATAATTTATTTATTTGCCATTTATTACTATTCATTATGGCGAAAAACAACTGAGCTTGTTTCAATTTTTTCCATCGACAAGGCTTACCAGGAGCCTTCTGGTATTTTGATGAAACTTCGCATAGTGATAGAATTTATAGTGAAATCGAACATCTTAAAATATTTTAGACCTACGAGATGTGGTTTATTAACTTCCCGTAGGGTAATTATAGCAATAGACCGAAAATCGAAAATGAATTTTTTTGCATATCTTCACGTTTTGAAGGTTTCTGAACATTTTGCCATACTTCAGAAAAAATTGATGTGTGTGTGTGTTTCGTCTATCCGCATTTTTTGTTCACGTTTTTAGACGTAGAGATCAACCAATTTGAATGGTTAAAAAAACATTCGATTCTAATGGGAGATGTGTAATTAGTTTTTGGCAAGGCAGGTCCAGCCGTTACGGAAATACGGAGCAAAGAGTGCATAAAATAGAAATCAAATTTTGAGAAAACGGAGTATTCGATTTGAAGGATCTGCAAAACATTCAATTTGTAATAATTGGGAGAAGTGGTGTTTAGTTTTTGGCAAAGACAGGTTAGTCGTTTTGGAGGTACCGAACTAATTGTTCAAAAAATGGCAGTTTTTGAGAGAGCTAAGCATCTGATCTGAATGGTTTAAAAAACTTTTTGCTTGTTTTTCCAAAATTATTGCTATTGAAAAAAAAATGTTTGTATATCGAAAATAATTCAGATTAATTCTGGTTAAAGGTTTAAAGCTCACTTATATACTTTAAATAAATAATTTTAACTTTGTGATTCAGTTTATATAATTCTCATAAATATTAGACAGTATTTATAATAATCTATTTAAAAATATTTAAATTAAGGCAATTTGCATTAAGGCACGATGCCGTACACAACTAGTTTATGAAAATTGCTTAAAGTTTTGAAAAAAAATAGCGTTCAATAAGTACACTATTTCTCTTGATGCACATTATTTCATATTAAGGAGTTAAATTTTATATTCACATAAAATGTTATATATTCAAATTCATATTTATACAAAAGGCCTTGATTATATTTCAGTTTACCATAAAATATATAGACGAATTTATTTGTTTATAAATTGTATCTAACTGCATAAATACTCAAAATAAATAAAAATTACTAATTATGAATGATACAAAACTAATTATAAAACATTGTATAATTTTTCAAACATGTTTGCAATAATAATTTTTCTGAGGTTTTAAACAAAGTTTTACATTTTATGCATATGTGTTACAAATATATTTGATTAGTATATATAGATATACATGATGAAATAAATATGAACGATAAAAAATCAATATTGAAATGTTTAGAAATTGGTTTGAAATAATATCATACACAACTTTGATTGAATTGGATAACAAACAAACAATTGGAACACCGATCAACTGATTTGAATAATTCAAAAAACATTCAAATCAATAAAAATCAGTTGAAAAAAGTGGTCATTTGGCGGTTTATTGGACATATGTACATCAAATTATTAGATATTTTATAGGGATTTCAATAATGTGTACACATTCTGTGTAAATTTTTTGGGTTCCGTACCAAGATTTTTAATTACGATATGGTAAGTTCCTGCAATTTGTCTTAAGGCACGATGTCATGCACCCCATTAGTTTATATAATAATATTTATTCTATTTTGATATTATGACTCTGGAACATCTCAGCATCGGAACTCAAAGAATATAATTACAGTTCTTGTAAAAGGATATTTAAATATGAAAATATATATTTTCAGAATTGTATGCAATACTCTCTAGCTGAGGTTCTCTTACATTTTAAAAATAGATGTTCCTAGGTAAATCTCACAGTGCAGGATTTAATCATACCTTACAGAATTTTTCCATAGAATAGACTTTCTGTTTTGAACTGCGTTGAAAAATCGTTTAATGCGTCTTGTATTTATCCAGCAAAAAGCGAAGTAAACTAAATATTAACGTTCCAGCAGAATATTGAATATTTTTTATTCACCGAGCAGAGTTCCTAGTGCATTTAAAAGACGGAAGTATATGAAATCTTTTTATTGCGCTGGAAATGCTTCTCATTCATTGAACGCTTTTTTATTTTTCTACGCGAACTTTCTTTTCATAAGCTTGTTGTATTTCATAATTCCGCGCTGATTCGAATCGTGATTCCGAACAGCCGGAAATCTCAACATTATCGTTAGAAAATATAAAGAACTAATGTATGCATAAATAAATCGATATCGAAATATATTGATGCATAAATATGCATGGAGAAATAGCTTCACATCTTATCTGTATATATGTATATGTATATATATATATATATATATATATATATATATATCTATATATAATTAGTGCGCACTCCAATCAGTTCCTTTCTCCTAAGTAAATACTTATTTTATGAAATATATCAATTTTTGGTTGTAATTTTTTTTATGATCAAAATAAGCAAATACAATGATTTTCTCAAAATTTTGATTCACTTGTCACTAAGTTATAAAACAAATGGAGTTTTACCTTTGGTATTTCCATAGAAACTTTGCTTGAAGTGCGGACTATCTTAAAGTTAATATTAAGAACTAAAACTTCCAGAGAATTTGTTTGTCATCAATTTGGATGCATTTGAGCTCCTGGGAGCAAGGAAATTCAAAACATCCATATTAAGGACCACCCTTATATATATATATATATATATATATATATATATATATATATATATAAGGACCACCACCGATATCTTGAAAACAAGTAAAATGGAGAATTTTTTAGTAATTTTTGAAAGTAGAGGGAAAATGAGGATTCTTAGGACCTCGTTATCGTGAGATAAACCGTAATATTTTAAAATCCATAACAGAAGTACTTTCTTTCGTTGTTGGTTTTCTTGGTTGTGAGCACTGTTGTTTAGCTTACGAGACCTTAATTTAATTTTTAAACCTACGTTACTTAGTTGTTTTATAAAATGTATTATTTATTTTAAGTTATATCCAACAGTTTTTTTTATATAACATCTATAAAATTTTACACGTGGATGGGGTAAAAAAAACAATTGTACCGTTACTCTGGCAAAGATGTAATTAATAGAAAATAGTAAATAAAAATGTAAATTGAGTTAAAAAACCAATTTTAGAAGAGGTAAATTAAATAGTTATACCAACTCTGCTGATCCACATTTCTAGCAAAACACCAGATCAAGGTCATATTCAGTCTTATCTCTGTGAAAAATGTACCTATGAAATTCATATTATGCATTTGTTGAATAACGTAGCTATTATTTCATAAAATCCATTTGAAATTAAAAATAACACATTGGACCTTTTTGCTCCTGACCGACCCATATTACTCCACTTATGGGATAACAAGGATCACATGTAAAACTGCAGAAAACAACGTTTCTACAATGGTGTATTATCTGGGAGTTATACTGAACATAGTCAGATACTTGTTTGTTTGATATATGTTATTCGTTGTGATAAAATTGGTTTGGTTTCCCCAATTTCTCAAAGTCAAATTAGGTGTTTGAGCTTCTCACTATATTCATTAGAATGATTTTATATAAACTATTAGAACCAATTGAATATCCGTATTTTATGATGCAGTTCCTAGATTCAAATTACACTCTTAAATTTAAAGGATGAACAAAACTTTTCCTCAAATAAACATCTAACTTCAAGCCAACTACATTAAACCTTTAGAGATTATAGAAATAATCGCTCAACCGGACTTAAATAGAGCTTAGGAACGGTTTAATTTAACTGCATCCAGTGTTAGTACGGGTGGAAAATTTTTTGCCTTCTAAAGATTAAAAGAAGCTAATTAGCTAATTGCATGCACTTTCAACTTTATTCATGTGTTGGTGAATCTTCTCCATAAACCAAACAGAAATTAACTCCTTGATAATATATATATATATATATATATATATATATATATATATATATATATATATATATATATATATATACGTATCGTATATATATCGTATCGATATATATATCGTATATATATCGTATATATATATATATATATCGTATATATATATATATATATATATATATATATATATATATATGGTATAATAATCATTTAGCATCACTTAGCATAAAACAGTTTAAAAAAAGTCTTTAGACAGGTATCTAACCAATATATTAAGCATATATCAATATAATATTAGGAATATACTAATATCCCAATATATTGAGATGAAATATTTCAATATTATCCGTGTCTAATATATTTATTTTTATTAGATGGAATTTATAAGCATTTTTGTAGCAATTTTTCGAAAAGAGAACCGTCATTTCGATCAACTAATGCTAAATATATTAATCTTTTCTTAGCCTTTTTCAAACCATATTGTGTAATGAATATTTTAGTTGTTTTTTCAAAACCAAATATTAACATTAAAGTAAATCTAAATGTATTTCATACATACATATAATCATTAATCACATTAGTTCAATCACTAAAGATTCTATTTTAATAAAGATTATATTTATTATTTATGCCACAGTAAAAAATATTAATAGTCATATATAATACAGATAAGTCTAACTAGCTAAGTCATATGTTTTTCACTTTTTTACGTTTGAATTATAGTTGTGTAAAATTATTATATTTTTGATTCCGAATAATTAATGAAGATAATGAAAACTAGTCATTATATTTCGCAAACGTCTCTGAAGACATTTTACTACAATATAAATCTTAGTATGAAGAATTCTATTTAATTTTATTTTTATTGCAAACCTTCCAATGAATAGATATGATTTAGCACCAATAAATAATAGAACCACGGGCAAGGGTTTAATAGCAGAAATATTTTATGATATATATATATGTCCGCTATAGGATTTTTTCCAGGAACAGATTAAGTTGTTTTTAAGGATTATGTTTAAATAAAATAACGGAATGTTTGTACTTGTTTATTTGAAATATATGTTTACTCAAAATATATGATACAAAATAACAATTATTTGAACGTGATATTGCTTAGAAAGATTCAATATAAAAAAATTAAAAAAAGATGCAATCGTATTATTAACCGTAGGGTAAGTTATTGTAATGAGCCGAAAATCGAAATTGAAAATTTTTACATTTTTCGACGTTTTGAAGGTTTCTGAAAATTTTGGCATACCTCAGAAAAGATGGGTGTATGTGTGTGTATGCATGTATGGATACAAATTTCCAGTCACGTTTTCGGGCGCACGGATCAACCGATTTAAATGGTTCAAAAAGCATTCCATTTCTATTGATAATGAGATGAGCTGATTAGTTTTTGGCAAAGGCAGGTCTAGCAGTTACGGAGATAAAGAGCAAAGAGTGCAGAAAATAGAAATCGAGTTTTTGAGAGAACGGAGCATCCGATTTGAATGATCTAAAAAACATTCAATTAGCAATGATTGGAAGAAGTGTTTATTAGTTTTTGGCAAAGGCAAGCCCAGCCATTTTGTAGATACGGAGCTAAATGCGTAGAAAATGGCAGTTTTTGAAAGAACTAAGCGTCCGATTTAAATGATTCAAAGAACCTTCTGCTTGTCTTAACAAAATAATCGATTTTGAAAAAAAAAATTGTTTCAACTTTTTTTTTTTCAAAAAAAATTTTTATTGTATATCGAAAATAATTCAGTTTTTATTTTTAATTCTGACTATAGTTCTAATATACTTTAAACAAATAATTTCAACTTTGCAATTCAGTTTATATAATTCTTATAAATATTAGACAATGTTACAATATTTATAACAATCTATTTGAAAACATTTAATATTCCTAGAACATTCCGTTACGGTACGGGAAGTTCCAGCAATTTGCCTTAAGGCACGATGCTATACACCCCACTAGTTTATTAATTAATTCAAGCACTAGCTATTGATTCAGTTTGCGTGACAAATGTTTTTGTCATTTTGATTTAAAAAACGTTCATTTTATTCTACGACGTTATTAAATTTTTGTCAAATTTTAGAAAAAAAATATTGGTTCGAACTATTTTTCATACAGTACTTAAATACAAATTTATTTAATTTAAATATAATTTTTTAAATATGTGATCAACAGCAAAAGCACTAGATGTAAGTAGTTTTTTTTTTTTACCTAATTATAAAAAACTTCTCAGGTTTGTTAGATCAAAAAGATATGGGATAGACTACGCTTAGTTAAAGTAGATCAAATACTGTTGAATATCAAGATTATAAAGAGAATCTTTATCACAATTTGTTGCTATAAATTACTGTTTCTTTTCTTGAATATGTATTTGCATTAATTCTAACTAATTAGTGATTTTTACGACAGTTAAGTAAAAATTATTATTAGCAGGAAAAATTAAAAATTCTGAATAAAAAACAAAAAAATATTAATTCTTCGTTCCAAACATCCAACTTTGTTTTGTAACTGATTTTTATTACTTTTATTTTGCATCTGGTTTTTCAGCACCTGTGTAATTTTGTTCTGAATGATATATTCTAGGCCTTTTCGAGATATATATTTTTGATTTCGCGGTTTATTTATAGGGCGGAGTATGGCGTAATAATGGCTTTATAATGTGGAGGGATGCGTAAATCTCATCGGATGTTTCCACATTTTTCACATCTGAGGTTGTTTTAGTTTTATGACTCAATTTCGATGGCGTATAAATTGATAGGAATCGTGCAATATATTGGAAATATAGTTTTATTTTATCACAATCGATCGATATATCTTTTATAGTCAAAATTTGTTATAATATTGCTTATATATAAATATATATATATATATATATATATATATATATATATATATATATATATGTGTGTGTGTGTGTGTGTGTGTGTGTGATTTTTTAATTATCAAAAAATATACATCATTCAATAAATTCAATATTTATTTACACAATACGCACAATTATTCAAATATTAAACCAGTAGTTCTGAAACTTTTTTTCATTATTTATATAGTGATTTTTACACCTGTTCTGAAATGGCCAATTAAAACAGTAGGTAAAAAATAACTTTAAAAATACCAAATCATCTGACAATTGTCAGAGATTTCGAAAATTAACATTTTAATGTAACATGAAGATTTAATAATATTAAGATTTAAGGAAAAAATATACACATCAACACATCACCAAGAAAAACACTATTATTTTAAAAAGATAAATTTTAATTAACAATATTTTAAATAACTACTTTATAACAAATCCAGACGAAAAGAACATCTTCAATCTGTGACAAAACAAGAATGCTTGTTCTTGTAGATAATTTTTGTTAGAGTTTTGATACTGACGTTGTTACAGCATTCTTATTTTGTCAAACATTTCAGATGTCCATTTTGTCAAAATGTCTATTTTGTCTATTTAACTTGGAAAACATTCAGTATTTTTGTTATCGTTTGTAGCAAATATTTTTTTTCAATATTTCAACAATTAAAATCAATATTTTATTATATTTCGATATAAATATGTTGTTATTTTCGTAATGTTTCCGCATCGATATTTAATCCGGAAATAAAAGATTTACACACGAGCATGACTAAACGTGACCCTTGAACTTTCTTATAGAAAAAATTATAACTTAAAATCTTGCGTAAACTTCAAAAGAATTATTAAAGTGAATTCAAATATAATATAGCAAATATTTACTTTTAATACTTGATGAGTAAATATATTTAATGGCAAGTAATGTTTTAAATAGTCCAGAATGATTATGAATTTCTACTTTGTACTTTTGTATGTATAATTCTGCGTCGAAAAGAAACTAATATATTACTCAATCTGAAAGAAATATGAAAAATTCATAACAAATATAGACACAAAAAGTTTATCATTTATTTCGTTGTCTTTTCGATCATCATGTTCACATCGTGCGGAAACCGAATAAAATATAATGAATTGTGAAAAAATAAAACAGAGGTTTAGGATAAAACTAAAGCATTATATAGAAAAACGAAAAGTGGCAAAGTAAAACAGAACGTAAGAAAAATTTATGATCAGCAGAAAAAATAACGAGGTCATTATTTGACGAAGCTCGGAAGAAATTGGCGATGATTCATAAGTAGCCCATTGGTTTTTTGGGACCACGCCGAATTTTTTGTAGAATCGTATAGCGTTCTTGTTCCGGTTATTTTTCATGACCTGGGAAATGCTACAAAAAATAGTAATTTAACAAATACTAATTTAATGTTTGTTTTTGAAATTGATATCTTAATTGAAACGTTAATATAAAAAATCATCATAAATTTTTACTACTCTATTCAGATTCTATGCCAAAGCATTTGCACGTTCAATACTGTTACGCTCATAGCTAGTAGAAATTCATTTCTAGAACATGAAATGAAATGTGTTAAACAAATTGATTGATTGATACAAAATATTTTAAGTATGTTTCAAAAATATCAATTAAAAATCGTTTTTAATAAAATTGAAATATTCATTTTCGAATAAACAGTTGATCAGATGATCATTTTATCGAAATATCTGAATACATAAAACTTGCCTTAGGCAAAATGCTACTCACAACTACTTATCTTTAGAAATTATCTAAACTTTATTTTTCTAAAGAATGGTGAAATTGGCTAAATATTATACATACTTCAATAGCATACCCCACATTAAAATAAAAAGGGTTATTTATTACCTCACCTTAGGATATGTTATAGCAATAGCAAAATAATCGAAAATGTATTTTTTTATATATATTTGCGTTTCAATAAACATTTGAACTGGATGTATGTGTGTGTGTATGTGTATGTGCGGATACAAATTTTCGTTCATGATTTTGGGAATACGGAGCAAATGTTTTGAATGAATTAAATAACATTCGATTTCTATTGACAAGAAGACGTGCTGACGGGGAAAAGTGCCATAAGTGGTAATTCAGTTCTTGAAGATCGGAACATCCGAATTCGATAATTCAGAAAACAATTTACTTGTATTGACAAAATAAAGAAATGATCAAATTTTCATTTCAATTTTTAGAAAGGCAGGTCTACCGGTTTCGTAGATCGAGTAAAAACAATAGAAAAATGCCTTTTTGGGGTTAAAGATGATCATTGGACATCAAATGCACATCATATTTTCATATATATTATAAAAATTTTGATAAGTACAAATTTTGTTTACACATCTATGGGTTCCGTACCCAGATAACGTTAGATTGCAACTCTGCAAAATTTAAAAAAAAATAAAATATGAAAAATTACTTTCAAAAAAATCCAAATTTATTAAAAATTTCAAAATTCTCAAAAATTAAATCGATTAATTTATCGCTTCTAAGAATTTTAAATTATAGGACAGAAATATGCCTTAAGGCACGATGCCACCACTAGTTCCATGTTTGAGTTGAAATCTATGTGTTCTTCCAGAGTTTACAGAATTGTTCGAAATATTCGTTTGCAATATTTGACTTTTTCCAATCACTTGCCCCACATTACCTTACAGGATCTAATCTCATTACATCGGTTAGTATATCCATTTTAAACCAGCAATCAAGCTAAAAGTCTCTTTGCACCGAGATGAAAAAAAAGCTCATGTACTTATCGCTGCATTTTCTATGATTTATAACGCACGACGTACGTGGTCGGCGGCGTGTTCGTACACGTGTTTACGTTTCGGAGCGTGATTAATTATGTGTCACGACTGAGCGTACATGTGTTGCTCTCGGCGGCCGCTGGGATGATGTTGACTCGCGGCTGAGAAATCGCTGATCCGACGGCTTGCGCACGGAGAGTGGGCCGCGGAAAACGTATTGTGAAAAATTGTTAAAGGGTACGCTAAAGAAGGTTTCTTAAAGGAACTGTTTACGATAAATGACGCTCAGGGAAGGTTACACACGCGTTAGAGAAGGGACATGTGGTCTTAGGTAACAAGTGTGTCGTGTCGGATTTATTAAAATATTAATCACAGAGTCATTGTAGAATTGATGTAAGTATGATATACTCGATGTGCTACTTCTTTAGTTTTAGACTATTTATGAAATTCGATAGCATAAAGTTATTTGGCTAATTTATTAACTTCTCTTAGGGCAAGTTATAGTAATGGCAACTAGTAGGGCGCATGGCATCGTGCCTTAAGGCAAATTGCTGAAATTTTCCGTAACAAAAATGATTCTTTTCTAAAAAGATTAACATTTTTGAAAAAAAAAATACTCTGAAAAAATTAGATTTTTGAGAGACTATAAATTTTTGACAAAAATTTACTTTTTTTTAAAAAAAAAGACTTTTTGAAGAAAAATTTATTTCGAAATATTTTGGAAATTTTAAGCTTTTTTCAAAGCAATCGTACTGTTTTAACTGCATAGTGACAAAATATCGAAGCGCGTAAGCGCCGCGTCGCCGTCTAACGGATAAACATTGGTAGGGAACCCATTGGAATGTAAACAAAATTTATACTCATTGTTATAATCTCTATAAAATATCTGATAATTTGATGTGCATATGTCTAATGATCATTTTTGGCCTTTGGGTTATTGATTTGCTTATTTTGGGTGAAAACTTTGCTTACTTTTGCTGACAAGGGAGAGGGGGGGGGGGTAAATAATTGTAATAAATCTGCTTACGTAATACTTGAACGATCCCACACACACACATTCACACACTACATCTATTTTTTGTAAAGTATGACAAAATGTTCAGAAGGCTTTGAAACGTAAAGATATATAAAATTTTCATTTTCGATTTTTTTTGCGATTACTATAACTTGCCCAATGGGAAGTTAAAAAAATCGAAAATTATTTTTTTTATACATCTTTACGGTTTAGAGGTTTATGAACATTTTGACATACCGAAGAAAAAACGGTTGTGTGTGTGTGTATTTGCATACAATTTTTCGTCGATGAATTCGGGAACACGGATAAACCGATTTGAATGATTCGAAAAACATTTGATTCCTACTGATAAGGAGACGTGCTGATTAATTTTTGTTTAAGGAAGGTTCTAAAGATAGGGGGTAAAAGTGCCAAATATGGTTGTACTTATGTTACGTACTTAGCAAATTTATTAAAACTCTCCTTAGATAATTCAGGTTGTTAGGTTATAATTTAATCCTTGTATCTGTGGACTGATACTGATTTGTTTGTATATTATGTTTTTCTTGCAGTTCTAATTATAATCACTGATTTGTTACTAAGTTATAATGAAAGAAGATATATTTATTGGTTATTTATTTTACATGTTGTTTCGCGGACTTTTCTTTCAAAAGTGAACAACTAGTTCAATTAAAACGCTCCGCTACCCCCTCTATCAGGGATAGCAACAATTTTGTGTGAAGCTTAATGCCCTGAAGGTTGTCACCTTCTTGGCCAATATAATAACACGAAAATACGTCCGAATAATGGTAATTCAGTTTTCGAGAATATGAATGATTGAAAAAACACTTTATCAATGCAAGATAAAGAGAAAATCTGGTTGAATTTCTGAGAAAACAAGTCCAATGGCTTTTCAGATACAGAGGAAAATAAGTGTCATTTGGCGGTTAAAAATTCGACGTGCATTGGAGATATTCACAACAAATATCAGATGTTTGATAGAGATTTTGATAACAAAGTTTTTTTATATTACGCGCTTCGATATTTTATTTCTAAAATAGCTATTTTCGATTGTTCTGAAAAAAAGTTCAAAATTTTCAAAAAAAATTCAATATATAAGAAAAAATCTAATTTTCCATAAAAGTTGCAATATTCTCAAAAATCGATTTTTTTCAATGTGTTCAAAAAATTTTAAACTTTTTTCTTTAGTATGACAAGTTTCACCAACTTTCCTTAAGGCCCGATGCTGTGCACCACTAGTTTTTCCATAAAATTACTCACGCCTTATTTAACCAGCATGAACGCTGTACAATTATAGATAATTATATATATATATATATATATATATATATATATATATATTTGTATGCATACTTATCAAGATGCCTAAGTAACTCTCGCTAAACTTATAACGATCCAAACTTAATCAAAACTCTCAGAAAAAATGAACAGAATAAATAATCGCACGAATTATTCATGCTTTAAATAAATTACATATTTCCCAAGAGTTGCGGAATATGACATGAAAATATAATTCGTTATATTCAACAGATGAAAAATATTTTTACCAGAATTGCGCTCCACGTGTTTTATGGTCTCCATTAGCGTTTAAATATTAATAATAAAATTTGATGATAAACAAATAACTGCATAAGTTGAATTTTGATAAATTTATATAGATATTTTTATGTGTTAATATATTCTTTTAATTATATAGAAAACCCAGTTGTAGTTGATACTGACAAAAAGTAATTAGAATTTTTTTTAAATCCAATTCATAAGGAAGAAATGCAAAATTTTATTGTCTTGGTAAAATATAAATTTATCTCTCTCTTGAATTATTTTATAAATTATTCAGCATGCAAAAACGTGAAAAAATCGGTGTTTACGCCACGTTATTATAATATGTGTATAAAAATATATATGAATTACATGCAAATTGCAAACATATTGAATTTAAAAGAATGGTACAATTGTTATAAAATACAAGAATATTCTAAATAGTATGATTTCAGTTTAGATTTTTCTACCATATCATGGAAATAGTATTAAATTTAGGTATTCATATTTTACATTATTTTTATATATATAGTAATTTTTTTCAAAGCTCAAAATTTAAAAATAAATCTAGCATATAATTGCTTAACTCTTGCTTCTATGACCTAAATTAAGTTATATTTCATATTATTAAGTAAATACTCCAGATAATAATTTAGTCGTAAAGTAACTCAACTGAAACATATGTAATATTAAATTTTTTGCTATCCCGAAGTCGACCTTCTGAATGAAAGCGACTTATTAACAAGATAAACAGAACGCTGTAGAATTGCCTCAGAAAACGAACTCATTACATTTTATATTCTCTTGAATAAATACCATTTGACTCGCGTTCTCGACGATGTTTCATAAAATATGTGCGCTTATTACAATGTGAATAATAATATTGCGCCGGCAACGCTTTTTGCTGCTGCAGCAAGTTGAATTCGACGCCCGGATTTTCGACCCTAACGAGCCTAATTCAAACTCTTTACTTTTATATTGATATTTCTTTTTTAATTTTGTGTTCCATGAGAATAATGGGTTTTAAGAGTTTATTTGTTCAAATAAAATATCTTGGAATAATTATTCATTCAAGGTAATATAATAATAATTGCCATTTGTAATATATACAATGAATGTCCGATCGTTTTCTATTATATTTTTATATAATAATTATTTCTTTAATTGGATTACAGAAATTTTAATATATATATTGAAATAATAATAATAATAATAATGAATATATATGAAAAGGCTAGCTGCCAGAGCTAGTCTTCAAAGAACATCAAATCCAATCCAAACGCCAAAACAATTATTTGTATGGACAAATGAGTCTCTTTGCAATATTTCTTCGAAATATGTAACCAATGAAGAATATATTGTTGCTGATAAAAAATTGAAGACAAGATTTAAAAATGCAGTCACAGTGAAAGGTACATTGAAATATCATTGCATTATACCTGTTGAAAAAAATAAAGTGCGGGCCAAGAACTTTTCTTCGCAAAAAGAAAGCGATTCAACTGTTTTTCAACTGGTTAAAGTTGTGACTTGAAATGTATATTATGTAGTGCATCGACAGAATCTATGTTATATAAACTTAATTATGATGCAATAAATGAATAAAATAATTCATCGAATTTTCTTGTATTTATTTTTTAACGAAATCAAACCTACCCAAGACAATTATTTTAACTTTTGTTCATATTCCAACGAACAATAAGTTCCAATTTATCAGTTTCAAAAATATGATCATTTTGTATAAAATATTTGCTGCCACATATTTTAGATAATTTATTTTTCCTCAGTAACGAAGTTGTAAAACTTTTTAGTTAAAAATAGTACTTGTACTCATTTTATACGCGCGATGCCTCTTTCAAACGGACGCGCGGCGCGACTTGCGCTCGAAAACATTTAATATCTTCCGATGTAACAGCCATGCCATCGAATAGTAAAAATAATTTTTAAGTAGATAAAAAAAGAAACAATATGGTTTTATACGCGATCGATTTAAGTTGGGGCGCCCGTATGTAAAACCAATGTAAACAATCAATTGTTATTATTGTTAAAATAATTGCAAAAACATTATTTTTTTTAAATTACTTCAAAGTTGAGTTCATAATGAATATAATAAAAAAAAACAATACTAATCTGATCAACACAACTGAAGATAATTAACATAATGCAGAGGAAGTTCATAAAAATTGAGAAAATCGGCAATATTTCAATCGTAAATATCAGCGAAAAAAAATTTTTGCCGGCAAAATCCTGAAATACGTGTCAAATGATTTTATCTATAATATCTACAAAAAAAATTTCAGCCAATTCTAAAATGTCAAGGTATGGTTGGTGTACGGTTTGTAAAAGAATGACCCATATGTAGAATAAAATGTTCAGACGTAAAAGCTTAATATTTATGTGGGTTGCAGATCAAATTTTTCCTCTTTATTCTACTTATTTAATTTCTAATTGCATGTATAATTTAATTTAGCAATTGAAAGTTTGCAAAAATTCATTCGTATCACTACTTCTCTACGTTTCCAAGAATTTCTACGTGAAATCGATACGGGTTTTATTAATTGATCTAATTCTAATCAGCATAGGTACAATACGAAAGTTCTACCAGAGAACTTCACTCTTTGGATAATATATGCAAGATTTTGCATTAAAAACCAATTCCAAATTCGTTTTTTAAAACACCATCGCATTTAATCCGTCTCGGTCTAAAACACAAATCGCTGAGAAATAAAACAAAGGAAAGCCAAGAATAATGTCAAGATATAGATTGCATGGAGGATAATTATTATATAAAAATCATTTTAAGGAAATATATTTGCTTGGAATCTGATTTATATGCAGTTTTAAACAATATTAGATACATTTAGAGAAATGCATGTATATAAATAAAAACGTAAAAAATAAAAACAGAAGTTTTTTACCATGCAAATCTATCTAGATTGAAACATATTGAATTGGATAAAACAGCCAATACGTCGAATGTTATTATTAATAAATTTATACTCTTATTTTTTGTATAATTGAACGAATTCATTTGCATTTGAACGACTCATATATTTTCCAATTCAAACAATTCATAAAACGTACTCAAAAGTTAAAAGCTATGCTAGAAAATGCAAGGAGTAAATACTCCTGGAAATTTGAAATTTTTCAATTAATTTTTTTAAACTTTTAATTTTTGGTTAACACACTTTCTATTATAACGAGAATGTTATCAAGTACTTACTGATATATTTGAACTTTGGCAAAGTAATTTACAAAATTCCGGTAGATTTTATTTCTTATTATTAACCACATAATAAGTATTGATTTACCTTAAAATAAATATCAACGCTGATAATTTTTTCTATAATATGGATCCATAGATTTGATACTAGATACTAAACACTGTTCAGAAATGAAATATATATAATTACAATTGACATTGAAAAACTATACGTAAAAATCATAAAGTTATATGTTTGTAACTTACTTAATAGTAAATTAAACTAAAGTTGTAAAAAGATATCGTTTTAAGGATAAAAGAACAGTGTTGTTAAATCAAAATCAAAATTAATGATATGTTTTCATGGTAAAAATGGCTTTTAAAGTAGATTTTTAAGGGTCATCATTTATATGAATATGTTGAATTTTATGTAACACTACTTTGACTTTATATTAATGTTTAAATATGGTATTGCCGATTCAACAAAAAAGCTCATATTCTAAATTATAGTTACAATTACAATTCTTATTACTCACATTTATTTAAAAAAATATAAAAAATTATAATTAAATGTGACATTATAGATTCATTTGTTCATCACATCAAAGTTTAGAATTCATATGGTATCGATATGTTAAACCAAGAACTTTTATTTAAAAAAATCATCGTATAAAAATGAATGCATTGTCTTTTAATTTTCCAAGAAAAACTCATTTTTGAGAAAACTATTACATTTTACACTATGTTTATAAAAAAAATACTAGAAAAAAATCTGGTAGGTCACCTTACATTACACCATCTGCAATTACTACATGCAATTTATGCCGTTGATATATACATGCAAGAAACTTCAATTGTTATAAATTTGGAAGTGCAATGTAAAATTTGCTTCGTCCAAGAACAAATTCTGACTCAACAAAAATATAACATTGCTATAAACAATTGTCAAACAATCAATTTCTTATGTAAATGCGTAAATTTTATAACGTGATAATTTGGAGTATACAACGAATGCATCAAGCATGGTCACGTCATAAAACAAGAAAGCACGTTTTTTACACTTCTATGCTGCACGAGTGTCATTTTATAATTGCTTCTCCTGTTACATTGTCTTCATGGCGCTCTACAAAAAAATGTAGAGAAATAAAAGACACCTTCGCGAGTCTCTATCCTTGTAATGTTTTCAATGGAAAGCGCTACGGAAACTAATGCATATAAATGAAGTCTTGTAGACTTTTAGAAGAAAGATTTTTTTAGCACTTTTGAATATATGCACAATATTTAAATATATATATATATATATATATATATATATATATATATATATATATATATATATGAGTAAGTTCTTTAAGGGCGATTCATCATACTAAGAAAAAACAAAGATTTATAAAATAATCTTCAATTTCGAACGTTTCAACGTACAATTTGATGACAGCACCATTGGATCTATATGGTAAAAAATTAAAAAAAAATATACAAACTAGGTAACTATAGGAATTATAATTTTGTATAAAAACTATAAATACTAGAATTAAATGAAGAGATAGGACCTATTTTTTAATAAAATTTTCAACAGTAATGGCTTGTACGGATACCTGTTTTACGTTTCTCATCCATCATTATTGCAAAATAGCGGTGAAATAGGTAGGATTTTAGATGCCACCATGAATTTTTACAGTCGCAACCTAGATCTCTTGCATGCGGAAATGAGCATCTGCTTCAATTCCCAAGTCGATTTTAAAACTGAAACGAATGTTAAGTTAAAAGTGTATTTACCAAAAAACTTTGAACATTTTTCAAGTTGCAATATTTAATAATAAGTATACAAATTCATGAATTAAACTAATTTTTCAGTATAGAGTCTTGAAAATATATTTGTAGATACCAAACCTCAGGTCCATTTAAATACTGTTTTTAAAGAAATATTTTTATTGAAGATTTATCATTTAGATTTTTTTCTAACACTGCAAATTTTTCTGACAAAGTTACTTTTGACTACTTACTTTAGTATAAGTCAATAACAAAGTAATCTTCAACCGTATCCTACAAGCAAATATAGCTATCATTAAAAAATTGTGGCTCGCTCGTAGGTAAGCGGTTAAGAGTGACGGGACTTGTTTCAGAGGTTCCGGGTTCGATACCCACTTCGAGCAGCCTGTTGTTAGGCAGCAGTGACAACGATTTTCACTTGAAAATATAGATAGCAATATGTTTCCAAATGAAAATAGCCCTTGCCCGGCATTGCTGCACCAATAAAATGTCAGCCCAATTAGATTAATTCTAATACCAAAATCATCAAATATCGATGGATTAACCATTGGTTTACCATCTAAAAAAAAATACGGAGTAAGGAAAAAAGTTAAAAAAAAATAAGTATAATTAATATAAGTTAAAAAAAAATGAAAAAAAAAATAAAAAAATGTAAATCTTTAAACAAAATTGTGTAACAATCAATATCATTCAACATTTTTCTTTATTTTTTTTTTCAATCTTATATTAAAAATTGTTTACTTACGTTGTTTTGATGACCGAATTAGTTGATAGTATAACAAAAAAGCTTAAACTATTGACTAAATTCTGCAATAAAGCTAAAATCTTCACAGCTTTAGCCAATTTTCAGAAAACAAAACTATACGCAAAAAATTTAATTTAATTTAATTAAGACAAATAGCTGGAATAGCCCTACGGTACTTGAACATTAGCGAATTAACAAAAATCAATAAAATATTATGAAGAAGTAATAACAATAGTTTTAAATTATTTTAAAGTAATTATTATAAATATTGTAAGTTTCATTGTTGTATTTTATAAATCGAAAATAATACTTTTTGAAGCACTCTAATCGGATGCGCTGTTCTCTCAAAACTGCTATTCTTTGCACTTTTTGCTACGTATTTTCAGAACGCCTGGACCTGCATTTTTAAAAATCTAATCACCACATCTCCTCGTCAATACACATCGAATTTTTTTTAATGATTCAAATTGATTATTCGTGCTCCGCCGATACCATAGTGGGAAAATTGTATCCAAACATACCCACATAGACACAGAGGCTTTAAAATGAAAGATATATAAAAATCTTCAGTTTCGATTTTGTTTAAATAATAAATTTTAAAGATATATAAAAATGTTTAATTTCGATTTTTTTGAAGTATTAGATTTGAAAAATAACAAAAGTCCAGATATAAAATCATGACTAAAGCAAACAAACAACTTACACATATATATATGTATATATATATATATATATATATGTATATATATCAACAAATAATAATATACAACAATGCTAAATTGCATAAATACAGAAACAATAAATATAAAGTAATATGTCAACTATTGTATATGTGTCAACTATATATTATTTTGAATTTATTTCAGTAATTATATGGTTTAGTTTTGTTTGTACTTGTGTTGATAAACTTTATATATACTATTAATTATACACATTATAATTATTTTTCTTATGCTGATATATTTTTTTGCAAGAAACAACGACATTAAATTATATACAGCATAATTTCTATCTTAAAGTAATAGATCTAAATATAGATATTAATGTAAGTAAATGATGAAAATTATTTGTCAGTCAAAAATGAAACCGTTCTTTCTCATAATATACCCATATATATATTTTTCCATCCAGATTGTCCATTCCATAAAGATTGAGTGCCCAAACAATAAATCCCCGGGATCAGTCTTCTCTCAATGTCCCAGTAGAAACTAAACTAATTTCAAGTAATACATTCGTACTTTCGCCTCTTTTTCTCGTTTTTCATTGAGATTTTTGGGATTAATAGCGCGGGCTCTGCGAATTAAGGTAATTCGTATAGAAGCACTCATTAACTTAGGAGGAAGTAATTAATGCAGACCGGGATTCCGATTGGAATCCTG
>NW_020537646.1:28905242-28930311 GCF_003426905.1 Ctenocephalides felis
TTATAAATTATTAATTCCAGTACACAAAATTTCAATTTTAGGATGTATGTATGAAAAAATTAGGTAAACTACACTTATGCATTTACCTATTTTGAAATCATTTGTTTTACAGCAATAACCACTGTGTCAACATTTAATGTTAATATATTTTACTTTAGTTAAACCATTTTGCACATTTTTATTATGCATTTTTCAATTTCAAATCAACTCACTTATGATTTAGTACTTCTACTGCTTAACTTACATTTTCCATAAATGTAAGCCAAATTCTTATAGACAAATAAATTCATTTTTTGACTTCAATGACTATTAACATTTTAATACTCAAAACATAATCAATATTTTTTGAATTTTAATTTATATATAATATTTGGAAAGTTTTTCTCATAAGTATTTATTATTATCAATTGCACAATTATGTTTAATAATAGCCGGGTTTAATTAAACTTATGGCAAAATTTAACACATCAATAATAATTTTATTTGGTATCAATATTATTGTTACTTTTTTGTTTGTACAAAAAGTCATAGCACATTTATATTGGAGGTAATTATTTTTTCCAATACTAATATGTAATAAGGCTATAAAGATCTACAAAGATAAATTATATCTATCTATGGTATATATGAAATTGCTCTGCATAACATGAAATTTGGTGAACAATGATTACATTATATTTGTGAAGAAAAATATATAAAATGAAATTAAACTTCCGCATAACTTAGATTTTCATAAACTATTATTGAATTACTATTTCAGACACAATGCTATGAAAAAATCACACTTTTTTTTCTTCCCTGCTATGGAACCGGTTCTGTCGCATAACAGAAAAATGTTATGGCAAGGCCATGTTACGCTCCAAATTCCATACATTATGCTACTGAATGATACTGAATACTGTCAAAATGTCATGACTTCTATACATTATGCTACTAAATGATACTGAATATTGTCAATTTGCTCCAATACTAATATGTAATAAGGCTATAAAGATCTACAAAGATAAATTATATCTATGTATGGTATATATGAAATAGCTCTGCATAACATGAAATTTGATGAACAATGATTACATTATATTTGTGAAGAAAATTATATAAAATGAAATTAAACTTCCGCATAACTTAGATTTTCATAAAATATTATTGAATTATGATTTCAGACACAATGCTATGAAAAAATCACACTTTTTTTTCTTCCCTGCTATGGAACCGGTTCTGTCGCATAACAGAAAAATGTTATGGCAAGGCCATGTTACGCTCCAAATTCCATACATTATGCTACTGAGTGATACTGAATACTGTCAAAATGTCATGTATCTACTGTGCATTCAGGCTTTTTAATATACTGCAACATCACTCGTATGTTATGAAGCTGTGTCAGGAACACCCTGTTGTGTGGTTTCTAGCTTAGGTTCTTTACCTGACTATCTGAGAAATACATCTGACTGCACACCAACTACAAGGCTTTTGCCAATATTTAGTATGTAATAGTCCAGTCATTATAGTAAGTTCACCTCGGAATTCGAGATACCCAGCTGTAAGTCTGTAAATAATTGTATATTGAGTCCTTGAAGTTGTCTCAAAACCTAAATATGGTATTGACACCCTACCATATGTGGGTTTTGAAATAACTTTAGGGTGTCAATATACTAGTATTTACAGACTTACAGCTGGGTATCTCGAATTCCGAGATTCTTACTTAATTTAAGCTTAAATGACTGGACTAAAGTTCTTTATAACATGGCCTTGCCATAACATATTTCTGTTTTGCGGCAGAATCGGTCTCTATATTTACAACTGCCCACTTAAGGACATTTATCAAATTTGTTGATTTACAATTGTCAGCCGTAATAGAGACAATATATGTTATAGTGACATGTTGAAAAAACAAATGAATAGTTATTTTTCTATTTGTTATTAATAATATTAACATTATTTAAAGATAATAATTTAAACCTAACTATTTTTATATAAATAATTTTTTTGTATTCAACAATATATTTACAACTGTCCTACATGTCTATGTAAAATAACTATTGATTTGTTTTTTCTTATAAATAATTAATAATAAATATTTTCTTATGATTAATAACTAAGTTATTTCAATCTTCATCTGGAAAATTGACGACTTCTATCAAGTGGCGAAAAAATCATACTTATGTATGTTTTTTTTTTTAATTTTTGTGGTATCTAAAATTCCAGTCTTTATTATTATATCATCCAATAGTCGGGAACGGTTCGACGTCAATTACACTCAATTAACAATATCAACATAGTACGATTTTCTCCGAATTTGCTCACGTTCGCGATTATAAGCAATTTCATTCATAAATGCTAATGAAATTGCTATGTGCAGCACTGCAGTTCTCCCGCAGCGTAATGCATCCTCTCCTTATCAAGGTAACTTGTACCGTTCGATAGCTCTTCCAACCGGCTCTATATGTATGCCGGCTATAGCCGATTTATATACAATATATGTGAATAGCCAAACTGGACCAAATCCGTTTAGAAACTGACTCAAACATTCTAATCTAGCTCTCAGACTGGAACAGAATACTAACAAAGATATTGCAGCATAATGCAATATCGCGCTTCAAGTTTCTATTGCGGATGTTATTGTTCAAGAACTGCATTCACGATATTTGTAAATTTGTGATTATCAATTAATTTCAAATCGTTTATCAGTTAATTCTGAATATAATTTTTATATTATTTGAACTATGAAATGAGCACCGTATTTTTATAGTTAAGGTCTGATAATTGCAAAATTATCATTAACATTATCAGACATTTAGCTTTGCAATTAAATTCTATGCAAATGGATTGGCATTTGAGTTAGACATTTTAAGTACGACCTGATGTTCAGGATGTTGATTATTGGCATTTCTGTTGATTATTGGCAGACGTACTTATTTATTTTTGTCAAAAACAGGTCCAGCCTTTTCAGTGATATGAAGCAAATGATAAAAATAAAAATTAAGATTCCGAGAGAAAAGAGAATCCAATTTGAATGATTCTAGGCACATTTTGCTTGTGTAGACAGTGAGAGGAAAATGATAAGTTTTTAGTACAGACAAAAAATTTCTAAACAAAATTTTAATTTTGGTATTTGCATTTGGTGAAATATTATAACAAAGTTATTCTTGGGCGTCCATCCAATAATTAAATTAACTTTCCTTAGGGTAAGTTATTATAATCTTTCAAAAATCGAAATTGAAATTTTTTACATTTCTCGACGTTTTGAAGGTTTCTGAACATTTTGGCATACCTCAGAAAAAATGGATGTGTGTGTGTCTGTGTGCGTGTGTATGTGTGTATGTATGTATGTATGGATACAATTTTTCGTCCACGTTTTATCCGATTTGAATGGTTAAAAAAATATTAGATCTATTGATAGGGAGATGTGCTGATTAGTTTCTGGCAAAGGCAGGTCCAGCAGTTACGGAGATAAAGAGCAAATATAGCAGAAAATAGAAATTGAGTTTCTGAGAGAACGGATCATCCGATTTGAATGATCTAAAAACATTCAATTAGTAATGAATGGCAGCAGAGGTTATTAGTTTTTGGTAAAGGCAGGCCCATCCATTACGAAGATACAGAGCTAAATGTGCAAAAAATGGCAGTTTTCAAGAGAATTAAGCATCCGATTTAAATGATTCAAAGAACTTTCTACTTGTTTTAACAAAATAATTAATTTTGGCAAAAAAATTTTTGTTTCAAATTTTTTTTTTTAATTTTTTTTTTCAAAAAAAATTTTTTTTTTGTGTATCGCAAATAATTGATTTTATTTTTAATTCTAACTAAAGTTCTAATATACTTTAAACAAATAACTTCAACTTTGCAATTCAGTTTATATAATTCTTATAAATATTGGACATATTTATAAAAATCTATATGAAAACATTTAATATTCCTCGATCATTTCGTTACGGTACGGGAAGTTCCAGCAATTTGCCTTAAGGCACGATGCCATACACCCCACTAGTTTATTAATTAATTATGAAATATATATATATATATATATATATATATATATATATATATATATATATGTATATCGCACTTATCAATTTATCACGTTTGTATGTGATTTTATTATTACACTCACACATACCTACTTAACCCGTCTAATGTATTTCAACAGGTATTTTTCCGTCATTGTTCGTTAGAGTTCATATATATATATATTATTCAACATGATTTTTACAAGGTTATACATCTTGTTTTGCAGCGGTATATTTCTCATTCTTGTAGAGGGCGTGCGAAATAAATTACCCGTAAAATGAACGTACACATATACACATACACAAGTCCACCAGAGTTAGAATACCGAAACACAGAAACATAAAATACACACGGTCGCAGAAACGAAGTGACATTTATAAACATTGCGAAGAGACAAACTCTACGCAAGGCCCTCTACTTCCTTGTGGTTCTAAATATGCCAGTATCGATGTCAGCCAAATTTTTCATTTGTTAACTTTGCATATATACTAATGGTGCAAAGCATCGTGCCTTAGGGCAAATTGCTGAAACTTTCCGGATAGAAAATTGAAATTCTCCCCTGACATGGCCAAAAACTAACTGACACGTTTCTTTATCAATAGAAATCGAGTGTTTTTTACATCATTTAAATCATTTCATCGTCAACAAAAATCTGTATCCAAACACACACACACACATACATCCATTTTTTTTAAAGTATGCCAAAATGTTAAAATATAGGAAAAAAAAATTTAAAGTTTTTTTGCGATCACTATAACTTGCCATACAGGAAGTTAAAAATACTATAATATTCACTAAAACATTATGCAATTTGAAAGTCAATATTAAATACCATTAAAAGTGAGGAACCCTGGCAAAGTCAGATGTGTAAAATGATGCTGACTGGACATCCTAATGATCTAGTGTGAAAGTTATTTAATCAGATTCATAACAGAAGCATCATTATGAATTATAACTACTTACTTATTTGAAATTTACTTTCAAGCACAAATTTCTTTTAATTTTTTTTTTTGATACACTATAAATAGCGTACGTTTTAGTCTAATTCTTGAGCTTTTAGATTGCTTAGGCTTTTTGAATAATAGATACAATGCAATGCCTTGCATAGGCAGATAATGAAGTCAACAAAAATTCAATTATACAAAATGAATTCATCATATTTCAAAATATATGCGGCTGAGGATAATAAAATGAATTATAAAAAATTTATAGTGAGTAAAAATTAGAGTTCTCGGCTTTGAATCTTCATGATAAGCATCAAAAACTAATAAATCCGAAATATCAAACCATACATCAAAAATCTTGAACAAATTTATAATATATAAAAAAATATTCACAAATTATTTTAAATAGTACTAAATTATAGAAATAGAACACTTTATTATAACTAGTTTCTCACCGGTGATTACTCTGCATTTACTGTAAATGCATATTTGAAATGCAAAATATACTATATATAACGTAATACAATTTATTTAAAAACACATTTAAAAATTTATTATAAATATAATTAAAACAACCGCTGGGTTGCTTTCTAATAGTCACATAGCTAATAAGTATCATCACACAATATCCATTGAGGAATAAAACTCTGAAATTATTCATTTTAGAATATTGTTATTATTAGATGGAATGAGTAATAGCATTTATATTTTTTTCTGCATCTCTAATTTTGTTATTGTTTGTCAAATCTTTTTGTTAGAGATAGTTTCAAATTGAACATGTCAAAACTTTATTTAAACCATTTGCTTATCAGACCCTTAAAACATTGAAAATTCAATTACTTAATACCTATGAAATTATTAATATTGATACAATATAGACTAGACGTAAGAATTGTGTTTAGATACTATAGTTTATTTTAAATGATGATTGCTGGTTCATAGTTGATATAAAACTAATTATGATAACTATTAGTTGATAATATCTTTTCTTTAAATCCTATATCTTTGGTTATGGTTAATTTGTTTCCTATTATAACTGTTGGCTCACGGTTGTTACAACTACGGCATAAGTTACACATAGAATTTATTAGAAAGTGGATATAAGGAGTACTTTTAGTTTTATTAAAATATCTATTGAGCAATAAATGTAATTTGCATTTAGAACTAACTATAGGATTTCGTATACTCAAAAATTCTAGAATATACAGGAAATTAGTTTGTGATTTATTGCGCAATAAATGTAATTTGCATTTTGAACTACATATAGGATTACGTCGACACAAAGTAATGCTAGAATATACAATAATTGCACTTTGCATTTTTTGAATCAGTATCTGATTTAGAGTTTGGTATTAACTGTACAATTTTTTTTCAATTTCGAAGCCTTTCCCACAGTTGAACATTCGCCTTGCTCAAGACGTTCTCTTTCTCAACCTCTATTTTCTTCCGTGACGTCGCGCCTGACGTGTAACACGTTCGGCGTGATTTCACGCAATGCCATCTGTGCACACCCCCGGGAAAACCTTTTTATACACTTCTAATGTATTTGTTCGATTTTCGTTTATTTATATTTGAAATGGATCTATTAATAATATCATCAGAAATACGAACTGATTGTAATATCTTAGAATTATTTTATTAAAACTTAGTAATTTGTATTCACTCCTGATTATTTTTGTTGCTTCTGTTACCTTGTTTATACATTTGTTCATTAGCATTATTTATGAATTATACTTTAAATATATTCAACGTTGAATCCTATATTTAGTATTCTTTATTTAATATAGCTATTCTAAACTTTGAGATAATACTGTTGTATCATAGTGTTGTATGATGAGTTATAAGAAAATGGTGCTACTTGGTTCAGTTTAGCTTGACCTACCAATACTAAATAAAAAATGATAGGTAAATATAAAAATAAGATAATTATTTTTTTATTGAATTAACGATTAGAACTTGAGTATCCTAAAAGCTGTTTTGATGATTTTACTTAACTGCGTCGGTTTTATAAATGCCCATCCAAACAGTTGTCCAAGTGACGAATTTATTGTAATAATTCTGTAATACTAATGACTTTTTCATTTATGCAGCAATAATTATAAATGTTATAAATGCCAGATAAGGGCTATCGTTACTTCGAAATATATTGCTTTATGTATCTTTAATTGAAAATCGAGGTTACGACTGCTTGATGTCAGATTGTCCCAGACGGTTACCAAACTTTGTATAGCTGATATAAATTCAATTTTTCTAACCACAAATCTACGGGGCGAGGGGGGGGTGTGTTAGCTCTATTAATACACTATTAATATATGCAATCAAAATATTACTAAGTAGAGAATGTAAAAAACCAATGTTAAAATAAACCGTAACATTTTTGTTAAGAAATTAAAAAAACACTAAAATTATGAATATAATTATTCATAGGATTTTAATTCATATATGATTCTTGCAATATAATACTTTCCTTGAAATTAATAATGAAATTCAATTATTAATCGTTTTGTGCTATATTCTTGTTGAAGTTCAAATGTTTCAATAATAGATATTGATACTTGTAGGTATCCCAGGTTGTCACAATACTAGCACATATCTTCAAGCCACCATTTTATAACTTATATATGAATGTATTATTATATATAAAAAATAAAAATTTAATATGTTTGTATATAAGTGAATAATTTAGAATACTGGTAAATTGTGGTAAACTATTTGTTAACGCATATGGTTTAATAAAATATATAGATATGTTTTAATACTTTGATACAGAATAGCAACAATGAAACCCAATATTTTTAATACATTTTATATTTGGAAATCTAAAGTAAATCCTCATATTGTAACACGTTCTGTCCATCAAAATTAGATTCCTTGAAATTGATCCTATTAAATCACAAGTCAATACCTGATGGGATAATAATGCAATGAGCAGTCGCTTGTATTCAAAATTTAATCAATTAGAAAAATAATATAAAATTATTAAAACTGTGTACATCAGTAAAATATCAACATTCAAATAAGTAACATCATTATAACCTTAACAATCAAGCAAGTAACATTGACACTGTCAATCTTTAACATCGTATCATTTTATCTAAATAAACAACAATCTAAACTATATATCATCTTTTAATAATCTGTAATTAATAAATAACAATCAGATCAAAATACCATTTTTAGAATTTTACAAAAAACTAAAAACTAACAAAAAATTTTCTGGTGGGTTTTTCTTAACTTCAAATGTCATGTTATCAGCTATGTATTTTTCAAGTTTTTTTCAATTTTGTTGATAACAAATGACTTTTGTAGAAAGATAGTGAGATATTTAAAAATCATATCAAAACATATTTGAAACTTTTATAAGCTGCTTTGAATCAAGAATATAAATTGATTTCATAAATTATAGAGCCAATGTAAATATTTGATAAATTAAGATGCTGTATCTTACGTACGTACGCTGTATATTCTAAAGAGAAGGTTACATCTATTCATATTACAAAGTACGATTCATTTTAGATGCTTTTATATGGCAATATTTTAATAAGAACAATTAAATATTCTATTAGAAACTTCTCAGATTATCATCATATGAAAAGTTAATTTTGCATGTAGTCCTCTGTCGACAGTGATGTGTGCAGTTTTCATTATATATTGAAGCCGTTTTCACATAACTTTAGCCTGGAAGCTATTTATAGTCATAGGTAACTACATCCATAAATAACATGAATACGTACCTATAAATAAACAAATAATTCAAATTCTCGTAAGCATTTTGCATGAAGGTTTTCTTCGTGCACTAGTGAAGCGACTATTTATTAAACTGGTGCACAAGACGTGTAATAAGCTATCATAGATATAAGCAAAGATGAAAAATTACTGTTTTGTACTATATTTGTAGAACAGAATGGGTTTATAGTAGATAAGTGAGAATAAAAAAAATATATATTTAAATTTGTAGACATTAAATACTATATCAGCTGTGATTTTGTTCTAGAAGTGATTTTGTATTTGGTACTCGTGATTTATAATATTAATAATTAAATAAATAAAATTATGTTTCGAATTATGAGTAAAACTAGTGCATCCTCGATATTGCTGCATCATCAGTAATAAAAAATGTGAAAGTCCTTAATATTAGAGAAGTTCTTATAATAAAAATACATCAAAAGGATACAAGGCAACGGTTGATTTACCTTAGACACCAAACTTAGCTTAATTACAAATTTAAGACATATCTGATTGGCAACTAAGTATGTGCAGATTTTTGGATCTAAGATCTAAGACTTCTTTTTGTCGAACTAATTAACTTTATTCTGTAATGCATTGTTTATTATGATCAATGTCTTTTTGTGAGCTTCCAAGCTACATCATTATCCACTTTAATAAAACTTTTGGTTTATATTAGCAAAAACCTAAAAAAGGTACAATTTGACACCATCAAAATTATTGAATTATTTACCATCCAAGGAGTTTTGTGAAGTTTGAAGCAAAAAGTGAAAAATACAGGAAAAAAACTATATGTTAGATCTGGAAAAACATCCCAACTAAGCTCCAATTATTTTTACAAAGATATGTGGTGTCAATAATGGTATAAATTACTGCTTTGATTTGCCAATTCAGACTGCTTTTCTTCAAGTGCATTTTTTAATTTTTTTGTTATTTGTTAAATGCAGACATTGGAATTGATCGTACTATTAGATGACAAGAGTAAAAATTCCTAAAAAAACAATTCCTTTGTAAACAACTTCAAGTAGACGGCCAAAGCAAGGATGAGTGAAAACCAATACGAAATCTTTAAAATGCTTAAAATATGCCAACAAATGTCTAACAATAACTACACAATTGATCACAAAACTTTTTTTTACTGATTGACAGCTAAATTTCCTAATAATAGAAAGTAACCTAAAGAAACAAACCTAACTAATCAATTGTAACCATCTTAGAGTGTAAGTGGCACTTAAATAGTTGCCAACATCATCACTGCCACACATTTTGTCTTTTTTGTATATAAATTATATGTCTATAGAAAGACATTGAGTAGTTAATTTTCCAAATAACATTGATATTTTAAAACAAAACGCAGTGGTTTACCTTTTAATAATGTACTAGATTATTTCTGAATTTACAGTAGTTATCCAGTACCATTTGATGCCCAATACGTCAAACACATGACAAAATTTGCTAGAATTTGCAGATTTCCTAGATAATTTAAAATTACCTTCTCAAAATAATTTTCTTAAAACATTAAAAACCGCATCCTTGTTACATTTCATACGTCATTTCAAGTTGAACCTGTAGAATAATGCATAGTTCGTATGACTTGTGCATCGCACGATGATATATGCGATATGTCTGAGGATAACTTTTCCTTACGTTATATATTCCCTCTCGCGAAGCCGTATAATAAAGTCAACTTTACTCGGTAATGAATGAACTGAGTTATTTTGTCATCGCAGACCGTATATCATTGCCTCTATGAATATATACAGCGTTTGCTCTACGAGAACATTTGAACGTTGTAAATTTACACACAAAAATAGAGTGAGAGTAAACATTTTCAATTTTTACTAAGAGTTGTTGGTTTAAGCTGGAGATGAACAATGTGGATTTTAGATGAACAGTTTGAGACTTTGTATAATATTAATATGACCGTATTTTTTAAGTCAAAACCTCCCGGCAATTTTTATTATGCCAATCCCTGACGGGAGGGGTGGGGTCTTATAATAACAAACGCTATTTAAAGATACAATAAAAACAGTTTTTTTATATAAATTTATTTTTTTAATCACAATTGTGGGCTTTTGATAAGAACTTTATTATTCGATTATGTTTTTTTTAAATTAAGTTTTATTTTGCTTTATTTATTATATTGTTCCTATATATTATATGAAATTTTTATTTATTTTTTTTTATACCTAATTTTATACTTAAAAAATAGAATTTATTCATGTTTTCATAATTTTTGGTAATTTGCGTATTAATTTTCGGAAAAAACTGGGACAAATATATCTTTTAGGACAAAACCGGAACACAAGATGGAATTTCCTTACCTTAATAATATGCATTATTAACTTCCCGTAGGGCAAGTTATAGTAATCGCAAAAAAATCGAAAATGAAATTTTTTATATATCTTTACGTTTCAAATGTTTCTGAACATTTTGGCATACCTTAGAAAAAATGGATGTATGTGTGTGTGTGTGTGTGTGTGTGTGTATGTATGTATGTATGTGCGTGTGTGTATGTATGTGCGGATACAAATTTTCGTCGACGATTTCGGGAACACGGATCAACCGATTTGAATAATTCAAAAAACATTGGATTCGTATTGATAAGGAGACGTGCTGATTAGTTTTTGGCGCAGGGAGGTTTAGCCGTTCCGAAGATACGGGGCAAAAAGTGCCGAAAACGGTAACTCAGTTTTTAAGAGAACGGAGCGTCCGATTTTAATAATTCAAAAAACATTTTACTTATATTGACAAGGTGAAGAACCGATCAAATTTTCATAAAGGCAGGTCTAGCGGTTTCGGAGATCTAATGAAAAAAGTAAAAAAAAATGCCATTTGGCGGTCAAAAATGATCATTAGACTTATGCACATCAAATTATCAGATATTTTATAGAGATTTTAACAATAAGTATGAATTTGGTTTACAGTCCTATGGGTTCCGTACCAATGTTTACGCGTTATACGGCGACGCGGGGCTTACGCGCTTTGATATTTTGTCTTTATGCAGTTAAAGCAGTACGATTGCTTTAAAAAAAAGTTTAGATCTTCCAAAATATGTCAAAATAAAGAAAACATTTTTTTTTCAAAAAAAAAATTAAAAAAAAATTATTTTTTTTAAAAAAAAATTTTTTTTTTTTCAAAAAAAAGTAATTTTTGGTCCAATTTATAGTTTCTCAAAAATCTTATTTTTTTGAAGTAAATTTTTTTCAAAAATGTTAATCGTTTTTTGAAAAAAAAAATGGTACGGGAAGTTCCAGCAATTTGCCTTAAGGCACGATGCCTTAATTGCCTTAAGACAGAATTCCACTTACAGCTAGTTTTTTATAAAAAAACACCAATTATTATTTAGTAGCTTTATGTGCTGCTGTGATGGTGTTGGCATATAAGTAAACCACTTTCACTCTTACATGGTTTCAATTAAATGGTTAGGTTTGCTGGCTTAGTCCAAATGTAAAATACGTTTTGTTACAAGGAATTATGCTGTCAATCAGTATTAAATTTTTAGTGAGTGTTGTTGGTTTTACCTGAAGATGAACAATCTAGATTCTAGATGAACAGTTTGAGACTTTGTATTACATGCACTAATATTAAAACAGGACACCAATCACTAGTTCAATAAGCTGTGATAAAGTTAGCATTTAACTAAGTGCCTCTTTCACTCTTAGATAGTTTCTTTTTAATGGTTTGCTGAAGTAGTTCAGATATAAAATACATTCTGTTATTAGGCAATTCAGATGTCAATGAATAAAAAAGTCTTTGGATTGATTATGTAGTTTTTGTTACGCATTCATTGGAAGATATTTAGGACTTTATGAAAACAAATTGACAAATCATCATCAAAAATTTGAAAATCACTCTTATTCACTCGTTGCTCTGCAGCTCCATACATTAGACTCGAGAAGACTAAAAATATTATGGTCAATTAACTTGATCTAGTAACGTATTGGGCACAAGTCGCGGTCAGTTTGTTGTATGATAATAACTATTTGTTTCTATGTATATTATAGCTTATATATTAACAATGTATGTACAATTATATTAAAATCAAACACACTTTGTTTAGGCTATTAAGTAATCATAGCAATATATGTCTGAAATATTGTCTGTTTGTTTTTTTCACATATTTCGATGTTTGTTTCATATGTGTTATGTTGTTACTAATCTGGTTTTTGTAGTATAATTACAATTATTCAAATTGAAACTTTGTGACCTACTCTACTCTACCAATAAATGCTTCTGATTCAGTTATACGATTTAAACATTTGCATTCCAATATGCTTTTGAAATGTGCAATGACTAAAAATGAGTACAAGGGCAAAAAGATCAATTAGGCAAGAAATTTGAAAAGTCAGATTTTTTTTTCACTTTGTTTATGTTTCTATTAACTAATTATTAGTCGTTAATACATATATCAAAATCACTTCTTGAAATGCAAATTTGTGAAATCAAACCAACTCAGTAGTTGTTGTTAACAATTAAAGAGATGAGTTATATTTAAATGAAGTTGAGTTTAGGAATTGACATTCAACATTCTATTTCACGCATTTTTTGTACGTTGCTTTTTTACTTATATTGATGAACAATCAAAAATGAAAATTTTTGTGTATATTCTGGCCTATCTTATGAAAAATAGACGTGTATCTGTGTGTGTGTATGTATGAAAACAATTTTTCGGGCGCACGAATCAAGCAATTTCAATCATTCGTTTCCTTTGATAACGATATGTGGTGATTAGTTTTTGATACAGACATGTCCAGCCGTTTCGGAGATACGGAGCAAAGAACGCAGAAAATAGAAATCGAGTTTTTGAGAGAACGGAGCACTCGATTTGAATGATCCAAAAAACATTCAATTAGTAATGATGGAAAAAAGTGATGATTAGTTTTATCAAAGGCAGGTCCAGCTGTTTCGGAGATACGGAGCTGAATGTGCAAAAATAGCAGTGATTGAAAGAACTAAGCATCTGATTTGAACAATTCTGAACAATCTGATTGCTTTTGGAAAAAATATTTTTTTAATAAAATTTTTTTTTAATTTTCAAAAAAAAGTTATTTTGAATACGAAAATAATTCGGATTTTAATTTTAATTTCTGCTAAAGTTCTAAAGCTCACTGATATACTTCAAATAAATAATTTCAAATTCAGTTTATATAATTCTTATAAATATAAGGTAAATCTTTTTAAATTCGATTATATATAATTATCAACTTATATAAGTTACAGTATTTATAATAATCTATTTAATATTTGAACATTTAATATTTCTCGAATATTTCATTAGGGTACGGAAAGTTCCAGTAATTTTCCTTAAGGCACGATGCCATGCACCACTAGGTTTTTTTGAATATCGAAAATAGTTCGGATTTTAATTTTAGATCTAACTAAAGTTTTGAAGCTCACATATATATATCAAATTAATAATTTTATAATTTTTTAATTCAGCTCTTCATTTTAAATTCGATTGATTAAGTTTAATTCATTTACATTTGTTGTAAACATATATAAACGTCGTCGTACAAGTTATAATTTCTAATGGGTATATTTTAATAATTTAATATATAACATCAAACTAATTACTGTTATATAAAATAAATACGTAACTATAACTATAAAAATAATAAGTACACATATGATAAACTGTCAATTTTAAATAATTTGTCTTTTAAAACAAAACCACCTTAAGTGCAAATATTAATAGTGATCTTCTACTTCATATTTCCATTAAATTTGGTATACAAGATTAAATATATGTAAAAAGCAACTTATTTCTTGTTATATATTGTAAATATTATGATAAGACATCCCCTTATGTGCAAATAGTGGTTTCGTCCAGCTAATAATTTTGTCAAATTCCAAGTTCCAAGAATATGAATAATTGTAAAATTCATGTAACTTCTTCATATACATTTAAAATATTTGGATATGGCCTCCCCTAAGGCGCAAATATTGGTTTCGTCCATCGACTTCGAACATTCCTTCAAATGTGTTAAAAAGTTTGAATAAGTGTTAATTTCATACAATTTTTGTGACCTTTATGTGACCTTGTGACCAAATCTATGTGACCTCCCCTTATCAAAAATAATAGATTCGCCCACCTAGTGTTAAATCGTCCAATCAGATTCGTGCTAATATATCTGCAGCAGGTGCATGCTGAAGACATGCACATTCTTGTGCAACCTTCTCAATCGACTCGTATAGAAAAATTAGTATATCAAATACGATTATGGAAAAAATATATAAAAAATAAATGAAACAATTAACAAAAAAGAATTTGGTGCTAAATTCAATTTTGCAATAAAATTATTGCAAATGATTGCAAATTATAATCCTGATATGGATATTTTTATAAATAAAGGTATTTTGAATACAAGTACGGTTTTATGAATGGTTTTATTTGTCACATATCAATGATCATTAAGTATTGCATTTAGTATTGCCTTTGCATTTTTATATACAAACAATGCATTTGATAAAATGTTTTTATTTATTTATTTTCAGCAAATATCCAATTCTGAGAACGGAGGTCCTTGAAAAACATTTCAAAAATAAACTTTCACTAGAACAGGAAGTCAACTTCACAAATCGTGTAAAATATACAATCATAGGATATATGTTAGATGTTATGATTTAGAACAAGTGAATAAATACAAGGATGTTGAATAAATATAATTGGAATTTTGGTTCGTTTTGTGGACTAATAAAAAGTGCTTTGTCTGTGTTAACAGTGTTGTGCCAAATTTTGCAATTATGATAATTAAGATCAGGTATTTCATTAGTTCAAACTAACATTTCAAGTGAGGCTCTAATTTTACTAGATGTTTGGAAATACAAATCAAAAGGATAGATTCAAATGGAACTTTGCGATGAAAAAGACCTCTTAGTTGACATTAAATTGTTATTCATCCATCTTCATTTATTTAACCAGTCCAGCGATAAAATGGTCTAAAAGGCCAACCTTAAAACTGGAGATGCTGATAAAAAAAACAAATCGCTATGTATTTTATCATCATTGATGATAAATTTGTTGATCAGAAGAACATCATTATAAAAATCCATCTAAGTTCTTTTAGTGATGAACAGTATTGTTAAAGAGACAAATATTCGCTCGTGGTCAAATAATTTACCTGGTGTCGATTCGTAGTGATAGTTTTTCTCGATTTTTAAGCTATTTTTAAATGATCGTTTTTCTAGTGGTTGTGTAGTGTTTCATAAAGGCCTCTATAGTGTTCTAGTGCAGTGATAGTGTCTTGTTTCCTGGGTTTCTGGTTCCTGGTTTCTGTTTCATGGTCCCTGGTCAGCTCTCTTCTGGAAATCACGAGGTAATACACAGAATTGTTTTAGCACAAATCAATATTTCATAATATATTGAAAAATTGCTTAATTGTTTTTCTATTTTTCAGACAACAAATTGGTAATCGGGATGTTCCAGAAGAATCGGTGATTTTAAACAAAGGTCAGTGCATTTTCATTCCTCGGCATGATTTCTAAGGGTACGCTCACACACCTCGTTGTGCGTTCACAAAAAAACCGTAAACTAGGTTATAGTTAGGAAATCGTCAGTTAATTATATAATTAACTAATTATATAATTATTTTTTTCAGTCTAGACAAAATTGTGACGGTACCCTTTACTAATCCACAAATTTATTTCAGCCTAATAAAATACTTTTTTAAAACAGAAGTGAGTGTAGTGAGTAATAAAATTCGCGTAAATTAATTAATTAATAAAACAAGAGTGCTAAATAAATAAATATGTTTTTTATAATTTCGCGTAAAACAATGTGTGTGTGAGTGAACAACTTGACTTTGTGAAATTTTGCGAAGAAATGCTGACATCCATGTTTTTTGAGGTAAGATCAAGTATATGTACAAGATTCTAAATAAGTTATTATTTACCACTGGGAACTTGTATGCATAATAATAATCGGCAAATATTTTATATTATGAATTGTAAGGAATTTAAACCTAAACGCATTTAATTCATCTTGATAGGAAGACGTGATGATTAGTTTTTGGCAAAGACAAGTTCAGGTACCAAAAGTACAGAATATGATAATTTAGTTTTTGAGATAACGGAGCGCCCGATTTGAATGATTTTTTTTCTCATTTATTATTATACAGCAATCAAAACAGTAATTACAATTGGAATGATTTAAACATTTTATTTGTGTTGACGAAATGAAAAGCTGACTAAATTTTTGGGAAGGCTGGTCCAGCGTTTTCGGAGATTCAACATAAAATTTAAAAAATGCCATTTGGCTGGTCAAAATGAACATCATACATATACACATCAAATTAACAGATACTTAATAGAAATTTTAAAAATAGGTACAAAGATTGCTTATATTCCCATCGATGTTTATCCGTAATACTGCAACGCAGCGCTCACGCGCTCTGATATTTTGAAATTAAAAAGTAGTTAAATTTTCAGAAATATCAATATTCTCAAAACTTTATTAACTTCCCGAAGGAGAAGTTCATGTTTTCATCAAAAAATCCGATTCGCTAATTTTATGTTTTCTCGACGTTTCAAGCCATTTTGAATCGAATAAGACCAAATTTGGAAAAAGTATGCGTGTGTGTGTGTGAACAGATTTTTGCAGTAAATCGACGTTTTTTCAAAAACGACTGGAACGTATTCAAAGATTTAAACGCCATTCGATGTATCTCGATGAGGACTATTGGACAATTGGCTAAGCCGTTTCTTTATAAATCGGAGAAAAGTGAAAAATTTTCGTCTACGTTTTAGCCCGCAATTCTGAATCGATTTTGAAAATTCAAAAATTGTTCGAAAGATATTGGTTGGGAATCGTGCTGATTAGTTTTTGGTAGAGATCGGCCAGGCCATTTTCTTGTAATAAAGTTTAAAAAAAAAAATTCTACGATTTTTATGATTATTCTTTTGGCGGTAGATACCATAGTCTTGTAGATCATACTAAAATGTTACGGCCCTACGACAACTCGTTTGGCTTTAAAAATTTGTCAAAGTTTGCAAAATATTAATATAGTCTTTTTGGCATTTGTCGAAATTAGAACTTTCATCGACGATTGCTCAAAAACGCCTGAACCGATTTCAGAAATTTAAAAACCATTTGATGTATCTCGATGAGGATTATCGTTTTTTAGTTTTGTGGGACGATCGACCAAGCCGTTTCTTTGTAATTTGGCAAAAAGTGTTAAACTTTTTGTCCACATTTAAGCTCATACTATCGAATCGATTTAAAAAAATCCAAAACTGTTCGAAAGATATTAGTTGGGAATGATACTGATTAGTTTCAGGTGAAAATCTACCGAGCTGTTTTCTTGCAATTAACTGTTGAAAAAAAATTAAGCCGATTTTCAGGAACTTTTTTTGACGATATATATCATGGTCTTATTGAACTTACTGAAATATTACGGCCTTACGACAAGTAGTTTAATTTTAAAAATTCATCAAAGTTTGAGAGAATGAGTAGCTCTTTTGACATTTGTTAAAATTAAAATTCGACGATTTACTTGGTATAACGATGGAGTACTTGGTCTTAATGAACATACTAAACAATTAAAGTCCTACAAAAAACAGGCTCATTTATAAAAATTATTGATTTTTGATAATTTGCTTTTAAAAAATATTCCGACTGGGTTGACGTGTTCGATTTTCGATAATGTGTAATAAATCCACTTTGAATACGTTTAACTACTCATAAATTAATTTATCTATCATGGATTAAGTCAATTATTTACACAAATCGGGAAGTTCATGTAACTTGCCCCAAGGCGAAATACCAATACCAACTAGTTAAAACTTTTGTTAGATGTATTGCCCTAAAAAATTTGACTCATATATACATATGTATATCTATTTATACTCTAGTAAATTGAAAATGTATTTTAATTTTAAAGTACAATATTGAATATCACACATAGAATTTCACATCTAAGCATATAATAGAACACTTGAATGAATATACACTCTAGTATATATAATTTCATACCAAGTACACAAATTTTTCATGTAGCACAAATTACAATCTGTCTACATAAAAAGACATTGAGTAATTAATTTGACAAATAACAGAATTTCAAAGAAAAACTCAGAGGTTCACTTTATATTAATGTACTAAATTATGACTTAATTAAAATTAGGTATATGTATCCATATAATCACTATAATAATCTTTCCAAAAAATATTAAAAATCTTTTAAGAATTTATTTGTTTATTTTCTTCAAAAATCCAAATGTAAATAAACAATGACAGGTTATCTGTGATTTTGCCAACACTAGCGCTATCAATTGCCTAATACCAAAAACTGTTTATTGATAAGATAACAACCAAAGATAAATGATTTTATCATAGATAACAATCTATGACAAAAATATAAGATTTGAATTTGAGTATGTAGTTAACGGCATAAACGAATATGACGGTTAACGATTTATATTGTTTTGGCGCCTTTTTGCCCCCATAAAAGCTGGCACAAAAACCATGTTAAGTCATTTTGTGTTGGGACCTCGTGGTGATACTACAGTCAATGGTAAGTCATTTATAATAATTAATATTATTCTAAAACTTTTTTCAAGTAATTTCTACAAAAAAGATCATATATTCAGTTTCTTGAATATATGGTTTATGCATGGTGTTTGATTGTATTTTGATTTATTTAATTTTATTTAGTGAATTATAAAAAAAAATGAAAACTGTTTATTATTTATATAAATCGATTTATGTTATTTTTTCTATTTCTAAATAATTTTTGCCAAAAAGTTGCTGTAATGGTTTCGAAATAACTCTTCGGCCAAAATTATATTATAATATAGAAAATAATGTAAACCCATTAATATAAATAAAAACGGTTTTCAATTTTTTTAATGATAATTCAATAAAAATATTATTGTAAAAGTCTTTTCAAATAATTTCTAAAAAAAAATCATATATTCAGTTTCTTGAATATATGATTTATGCATGTTGTTTGATTGTTTTTTTGATTAATTTAATTTTATTTAGTGAATTATAAATAAAAAAAAATGGAAACTGTTTATTATTTATATAAATCGATTTATGTTATTTTTTCTATTTCAAACTAATTTTTGCCAAAGAGTTGCTGTAATGGTTTTGAAATAACTCTTCGGCCAAAATTATATTAAAATATAGAAAATAATGTAAACCCATTAATATAAATAAAAACGGTGTTCAATTTTTTTTAATTATAATTCAATAAATATAAATCAAATCAAAGCGCAAGTACACATATAGATATATTTATGGTACATATGTATTTAATGTATATTGTATATACATTAAATATATTTTATAGATATATTTTATGTTATATAAATATAAATAATTCCAACTATAGAATTTAGGTATGATTTTAAGGCATAAAATTCAATTTTATATAATTTATTTGAATATACATTTTGATTTAATTATTGAATTATTAAATGAAAAATAGAAATAAGAGCATATGCAGTATAAGTATAAATTTTATTAAGTCTTATAACAGTAAACTTAATTTAACTTAAACATAAATAAATGAAAATGGCTAATATATTTGACTACAAAGTTAATAATAATGAAAAAAAAATTAGAATTAGAAAACTATTACAACATTAAAATTTATATTTAAAATTATGTTGGAATTATTTGAAATTGACTTAATATAATTATTTAATGTAGTTGTTTAATTAATTTTTAATATATTTCGTTTCTTTTCAGATTTTATACAGTGCCAACAGTGTTATGTGCAGTGAATAATAACTTCGGAGGCTTATTGTGCATTAAACTTTTTTTGATATTAATTGTAACTTAGTTTATTTGATATAGTGTTAAAATTTTTCATTCACCATTTTGCGTTATTTCGAGTACATGGTTCACACTTTTTTTTTAATTTTCGAAAAACGACCGAACGTATTATGATGAAAATTGCGCGTTTGAAACTACGTTCCAGCCGCCTACCCCCCACGGCAGGTCCAAGTAGTCGGGTTTTACATTTAAATTTAATTTATTAATTAATTGATTAATTTTTGTTTTATATCCCTGAGTGTATGGACCCCTGCGTTGTTTTCCCAGAAGCACCGCAACCCCATGCACTTAATTTAATAATTAATACTATTTGTGCCATTATTTTTATAATTATTATAAAATTTAATTTTTTATTGTTATGCTAAGTGGCCCATGGAAAGAAGTAACTTTTTTATAGATTTATAACATTCAGTGATATTTTTTTAAAAAGTTAATTTGTTTCTAAAAGTTAAATATTTTCATGAATTAATTTTACTTTTACTGGTCGCACAATGAGTCTCCTGGTGGAGGAATGCTGAATTTATAAGAAGTTAAACTTGGCTATGTTCGTGAGATGGTACGAAACTCTGAGCTATGTACAAATCTTTTTTATCTGGATAGAATTAAATAAAATTTTAATTCTAGGTTGAAGACAGAAGTTACTAGAAGAATAGATCCTAGAAACACTATTACTAAAACGGAAGAATGTTTACGAGGACGTTAGTGGTTACCAGTGTACAAGAGTAGGATGGACCGCTTTGCAACCAGGAGCGCACACGACCAGGAGAACCAGGAGAACCAGGAGTTATATAAGGATAAGTAAATTACTTGCTAATATAGATCAGAAGGTATTAGTTTTTTTGCTATCAGTTTCTATTTTATTTTGTTATATTAAGATAAGTATCTTATTTGCTAAGATAGATCATAAGATATTATTTTTTTGCGATCATTTTCTATATTATTTTATCGGGGCCCCATTTACGTTATTCATTCTTTATATTTGATTCGTGGACGGATTTATATATATTTTATAAATAAGATATATCTTGTGCAAAATCGTGTTACATACAGTGCCAGATAGTGTTGTGTACAGTGATATTCTACAGTGCAAAACTTGATATTTACAATTCAAGATCAAGATATAGTTCAAGATGAAGATACATACAGTGAAACATCAAGATCAAGATCAAGATTCATACAGTATTATATCAAAATCAATATCCATACAGTGAAACATCAAGATCAAGATCCATTCGAAATGAAGATATATACAAGATTAGAACTAACCAGAAAATTGCCTACAAAATTGGAGGACGACGTACACATGGATATATTATTAAGTTAAATTTAGGCTAGAATACATTAGGCTGGTAGTTTACTATTTTTTATTTTAAAAATGGGTGGGGAAGACGGCAAGGACCTTCCAGTTCGCATAGATTTCGCGTTTTTTTCACAATTATTTAATATTAATTCACATAACAACACTTAATACACAAATTTATGAATTTTATAAATACACTTCTCTATAAGCTTCATAGTGCTGGGAACCTATGAAGTTGAAGTATTTACATGGTGGATCTTAGGGGGGTACATCATGTAAATACTTTTTTTTTTTTTTTTTTTTTTGTTCTCTTAATTACAAAATTACCATAGTACATTACAATTTTACCTTTAATTTCTAACAGGTTCTTGCATCGTCTACGGGTTTTTTTTAAAAAGAAGATCTTAACATATATTCAATCATTTCTTGGGGTATTTTTCATGTTACATTCGGGTCGTTCAAGTTAGGCTTAAATTAGGTTTAGTTAATTAATTTAAGTTATTTTGTAAGTGGACTAGGGCTGTACTCAATTTGTACGGCGACACCACGTTAAAAAAAACGCGCCTGGCAACTATACCTCCTGGGTGGTGTGGAAAATAGTTGCATCTTAGCTATAAGTATAATTATCAATTTAATTATTTTATTAATTATATTTAATTAATATATAGATATGTAATAAAAAATGTGAGGTATACTGATGTCAAATGTATAAATATTTAACATAATAAAACTTTTGAAATAATCTTTGTTTTTCAATCTGAAAATCTGCAATTTTTTCAGTTAAAATTATTATTTAATAATTTTTGTTTTCAAAAAATTGCCTATATTGCCATTTGAACAAGTGTGTAGTTTGGATAATAATATTATCATATTATGGAACATTATATTATGTCCAATTGTACTTTTTTCTTTCATTTTTTTTTTCATTTTGAATTTTTATGGTATCGAACCAATATTTTATGACAAAATATTGCTTTGTTGTAGAAACGGATAAAACTCAGTTATAAATTAATCAAAATCAATAATATTATGATATTATAATGGATTATAATATTATGTCCAATTGCATTTTTTCTCTCATTTTATTTTATTTTACTAATATAGAACTAACCTGATTTTTAGTACTTGTAACATATGTTACTATTAGTAAACTAATAGTAACTAATAGTAACATAATTTAGTAACAACAATAGTAACAACTTGTAACATAATTTACTAATAGTAACATATGTTACTATTAGTAAACATATGTTACAAGTACTAAAAATCAGGTTAGTTCTATATTAGTAAAATAAAATAAAATGAGGAAAAAAAATGCAATTGGACATAATATTATAATCCATTATAATATCATAATATTATTGATTTTGATTAATTTATAACTGAGTTTTATCAGTTTCTACATTAAAGCAATATTTTGTCATAAAATATTGGTTCGATACCATAAAAATATCAGCGTTCAATTGCTGCATATTTTCATCACATAAATAATGAGTAGTTACTGATGATTTAATTATTTAAATGCAAATTTAAATTGAAACTTATTCAAAAGTTAGTTTAATAATTTGCTTGCTTTCTTGTGCTGAGATTTGTCCTCAGAAAAAGTATTTGTCATAGTAACCGGTATGCCAAAATAAATGATAAAGTATATTCTGAACCTATTTAATTAATCTAATCTTGTAAAAATTTATTTATTAAAAATGCACTTTAGTATGAATTTATAAAATGTATCAATGGTTGTTTACAAATATTGACATTTTTAATACATATTTATATTTATAAATAGCTTGTTTTTAATAAATAAATTAATTCAACTTACACTGATTGTCTATTACAAAATTAATGATTCTCTTAAGCTATATGTTATTTACAATTTCAAGATACAATAATGAAAATACTAAATTTTAATTTCTTGTTTACTATGGATATTTATTTAGAAATTTTTTTCCCATTCGTTTGAATATAGGAATAAATATTTTGAACTAGATTTTATTTCGATTGTTTTTAAATTTATTATCCTTAGCTTTAAAAATTTTACAGGATTGTATATCAAGCAAATTTTAAAAAATCTTTGAAATCTATGAAAGACGTCAGTATAATTTTAACACTTAAATTATTTCTAATATAGCAAACTAATTCAAAATGTTCTAAAGTAGTAAAACTTTCTATTCTGTTTTTTTCTTGTTATTTATGAATATTTGTTATTATGAAGTTATATTTGTTGATTATATTGATATTGATTATATGAATAATTTTGTTATTTATAAAGTTTATTTAAAACAGCATTTGGATTTTACTTATTTTGTTAAGAATAGAAATAGAAATCTTTAATTGCATAAAGTATGATTTTTATTAAAAATTTATCCATTGTTCGTAGTCTTATTTATTAACTTCCCGAAGGAGAAGTTTGTTTTCATCAAAAAATCCGATTCGCTAATTTTATGTTTTCTCGACGTTTCAAGCCATTCTGAATCGAATGAGACCAAATTTAGAAAAAGTATGTGTGTGTGTGTGCGTGCGTGTATGTGAACAAATTTTTTGTCGTAAATCGACGTTTTCTCGAAAACGGCTGGACCGATTTCAAAAATTTAAACGCCATTCGATGTATCTCGATGATGATTATTGTTTGATAGTTTTGTGCGACGATTGGCTATGCCGTTTCTTTATAAATCGCATAAAAGTGAGAACATTTTTGTCTACGTTTTAGCCCGCAAAAATTAGTATGGTCTCTTTAGCATTTGTCGAAATTAGAACTTTCATCGACGATTGCTCGAAAATGCCTGAACCGATTTCAGAAATTTAGAAACCATTTGATATGTCACGATGAGGATTATCGTTTCTCAGTTTTGTGCGACGATTGGCCGAGCCGTTTCTTTGTAATTTGGAAAAAAGTGTCAAACTTTTCGTCCACATTTAAGCTCATGCTACCGAATCGATTTTAAAAACGCGTTCGAAAGATATTAGTTGGGAATGATACTGATTAGTTTTAGGTGAAAATCTACCGAGCCGTTTTCTTGTAATTAACTGTTGAAAAAAAATTTAAGCCGATTTGCATGAAACTTTTTTGACGATACATATCATGGTCTTATTGAACTTACTGAAATATTACGGCTTTACGACAAGTAGTATTTTAAAAATTCATCAAAGATTGAGAAAATGAGTAGCTCTTTTGACATTTGTTAAAATTAAAATTAGACAATTTACTTAGTATAACGATAGAGTACTTGGTCTTAATGACATACTAAACAATTAAAGTCCTACAAAAAACTGGCTCAATTATAAAAATTGATTTTTGAAAATTTGCTTTAA
>NW_020537646.1:28931311-29129277 GCF_003426905.1 Ctenocephalides felis
AATTCTAGTCTCTACTACCTTTCCTATCTTTTATATTTGTTGTTGTTAAGTGTTGCTGGTTGTTAATTTTTCTCTTATTGTATAGTTATTTTACCAATCCACATATATCATAATTACCTAGATATACTAATTTTCATACTGTTTTTAGATCCACTGATGATGACATTAAATGAATGTCGAAACGTTTGGAAATAAAGATTATTTTATAAATCTTTGGCTTTTCTTTGTTTGATGTATCGCCCTCAAGAACTCACTCATATATATATATATATATATATATATTTCTGTGTATTTGTAAACCTGTGTGAAAAACAAGTGTGTCAAACGTAACAAGTGCATTTTGTCCACTTCTATTTTCTCCCAAGGCTAGGAAATTTATAGGTCTCTCAAGTTCTCTCTAACTTGTTGTCTAGTACATAATAAAAACACTCGTATTATATGTTACAGTACGACACGGTACGTTATTCTGTGTGCAGTTAGTTCTGCATTTATGAACCCATCGGCGAAATATTCATTGACGCTCTGGGTACTTACATTAGTCTAATAGTGTTAATATTGAATAACAATATAAGATCGATTTTTTTTTAACAAAATTAAATTGAATATATTAAATACTAAATATTTATTAGTTTTTCAATTAGTATAAAGCTAAACGTTTCATAACTGGTTTAAAAGAAATACTATCTCTACTAGTATCTTTGGACACTTGCTTTATTAAAACTTTATTAAACGCGGTATACAGGAGAAAAGCTTAAAAATTATACAACTCAATGTTTACACATTATTAATTATACTTCTCCAGAATCACTTTATTCAATAGTTTACAAGACATGTATGGTTAACGATATAATTACAATTTATCACATCTAGCTTTAATAATATTTGTTATTTACTGTCCTCAATGTTCTCAAATTGTTTGGTGTAAATTATACAATACACGGACAGATAAATGTCCTAATGCTTTTTTTGTCACTATCATTGAAATTTTTGGGGGTTGCTCCAAATGAAAATATTTTCGCAACTTCATTTGCAAAATCATTCTACTTTAACAAATAAGAAATAATATAATGTAGTGAGGGCCTTAAAGATTCGCGGGTACAAATGTTCACTACCAATATCTCGAAAACATGCAACGTTACGATTTTCTTTTAACAATATTATTGTAATATACCAGCCATCACCTCTATCCTTGAGACTTTGCTATCGAGAGACAAACGACAATGTTTGAAAATTCATTACAACTTTTTCGTTCATTGTTTGTTTTTTTATTATGAGCACTGTTTTTTAGTTTACGTTACCTTAATATATTTTTAGCTAAGCGTTATTTAATTGTTGTGTAATGAAACAAAGTAAAAAAGTTCAATTCTACAAAAGATACATTAAATTAATAAAGATACTTGAATTATTATTCCACCTCTGCTGATGAATATTTCTGACAAAAAAACAGATCAAGGTTATGTGCAGTGTTATCTTTATAAAAATGTACCCACAAAGTTTATATATTGCATGAGTTGAATAATGTAACTATTATTTTGTAATTAATGTAACTTTAAAATAAAAAAGACACTTAGAGCTTGTTTGCACCAAAGCTACCTATTTTACTCCGCAAACGGGCTGAAAGAGACGCGGCCAAAAATTTAAAAAATACAAAACAAAGCTGGGAATTTATCTAAACACAGTGGTGTATTTGTTAGTTTAAAATTTGTTATTTGTTGTGATATAAAACGGTTTGGTTTCAACAATATAATCGCTCAAAGTTATACAATCGAGCCCCTCCTCCCTGCCCTATATTATTTGGAGTATGTTTAATAATATTCTTAATATTAAGATTTGGGTAAACTAAATTTCTTCTAAAATTTATTACCTTTATTTATGAAATCACACATTCAATTTATCAGTAAATTTTTCGCCGTAAACTCTAATATAAAGAAAATACCTTCTTCAAAATTATTCCACAAGATTAATTTATTTACGAGTAAAAAATCGCAATTTTAAGAGCTAAATGAAGGGTTCTCATTGAAAAAATCTTCATAAAAGCAAGAAAAATCTGCTCATAGTCTCAAAGGATGATAAGATATTGTGATGAAAATATAATAAAAACAGTACAATAAATGTACCCAAAAATGAGGCCCAAAGTACTGCAAATGCGAGCCCACCCTATGAACTGAAAATACTACTCTCTCGTACAGTAATGCAAGAAAACTCTGTCGAAATTTGAGTTATGGTCCTCACACACACCAATCTAGAAAAGATATGTTCCGATTCCGTACACTTAAGCGAGAACAAAAAAATAAATAAAATAGAAAAATCGCACACGAAAGATGTTCTTTTCGCACAACAACAGCTGCAGAAACACGAGGAAGAGGGTGGACGCTCGCTCGCTGAGTCTAATACGTGCGCGCGTTAAGATGAATGAAGGATCGGCTTTTTGTCTTTCGGGGGTTGAAAATTTATGATTTATCGCGGCGAGAATATGGCTCCTTATTGGCTTGTGCCGCCGAGTTTTCCCTTTTTTCATTGCGAAATGTTTGCATATGGACCCGGTATAAACTGGAATTCCTTTGCAAATTCAAATAATTTTTTGTAGAGATTTTATGGTAAAAAATAACTTATTATCACAACAAAGTATATTTTTATGCAGATAATTATATAATTGTGCATTTTATCTTAAAAATATTCTAAATAAAAAAATCACAAATTAAGAACAGTACATATTAATTATATTTATTATATAATTCTGAAATATTTTGAAACATCTTCACAACGTCCTGAATGCGACATTAACTGAGACACAATACTTTAACCATTTTACCAAGCATGCTCCTGTAATATTATTTATATCATTAGTTTTTCATACATATGTAAAATTAAACTTTATTGATTCCTCACCTAATACATTGATCAATATTATTTATCAATATTGTCAAAAACTTATTACAATTTGTTATATTACTAGTGTCCATGTGCAAGTGTATGTATGTACGTGTGTATGTATAAGTGCCCGTATGTGTGTTTGTATGCTTTTTTATAAGTAACATATGATCGCATAATCATGTTACATTACTATATCATTAACTGTATATAGCCGATTGGCGTCTTATAAAATAAAATAAATGAAAATAAAATATTTTTTTTACTCATATATAATCATAAGTATACGTACAATTTGCTTTTAGTCGAGCATTTCAAGGCATTTTTGTTTTATCGGAGTAACAACCCTAGGAAAGTTTTTAGTTTACACCAAAGAAATAAACACCACGTTGATTTGTATTATTGTAAACTATTTTCATAGTTTACATATATTCATCATTTATATAAACAAACCTTGCAACCCTTAAGATACAACTTCTGAAAGCCTGATATCAAGCAGTGATATTGGCTTTTATTTAGATCACAAATCTGTTTACAAATTTACAAATAATCCTTTACCAGTAGTAGGCATTGCTGCTTCATAGTATGAGAAAGAAAGAAAAAGTTTAAAAGAAATTTAATTAGATTAGAAATTAATTAGAATCCTATTAGAAAAAGCCTAATAATAAAAATTATTAAATACATATATGCCAACAATTAGGTTGCCTTTTATAAGGCCATATTGTTGAAACGTTTCAACAGAACAAAATATTTATGCCTTTAATAACGATTATGTGAACAACTACCTTTTACCTAATCATTTCAAGGGCATTTATGCGTTGTCATGAATTAATCCATATAAAAATTTATAGCTTCGATCGAAAAAATAAATATTACGTTATAAATGTGTAACTTTTGCCGTAGTTTATGTATAATTATGAATTATATGAGAAAATAACTTTAGTCTTGCAACACAAGGTTTCAGGTTCGATACCCACATCAAATAGTTACAGTCAAACTTCAGTAATAATAGTTTTCTTTTGGAAATATAGATCTATAATATGTTTTCTAGTAAAAGCAATGATTCCTTTGTATTGATATTTAAATATACCGTAACTAATTTGATTATCATAATAGAAAGAATATATCAGATATTGAAATTATAACAATATGTCTAGTTTAATTTTTTCTGGATAGATAATAAAATTCATTTGCTGAACTTAAGGGCTCTTATTTTTTTATTCCCTGCTATATTTACAGCTGTCAGTCTTTTATAACTGACTTGGTGAGGATCATTGCGATTAATTAGATGTAAGCAGACTATAAATTATAAATATTCCATCATCATAAGTTATGTGAATAAAACCACTATTTAATTTATGATATATATTGAACTTTACTCTACAACCTTCTTCTCTCATTATATTTGCTAGTCTATTTTATTATTATAAGTTACAGGTATACACATAAAATTGTATCCTCTATCCCGAAGGGTCCCGGGTTAAATAGAAAAAGCCCGGGTCAAATCTTGACCAGACTTTTGTTTGAAAAAAAAAAACATGTTTATTTCTCAGAAACCGTTCTCAGAAAATTCAACAAACAAATATTTTTTATACATTTATACACTTTGCAATTATCTAAACATCCCTTTTCTTTTTTGAGATATATTAATAATTTTTAAAATGTATAAATTATATGGTAACTAAGTATAAAGTTAGATTGTTTATTTTTTATAAATAGTCAAATTATTGATTCTTTTATACTAAAAACTGATTTTTATCTGGACAAAAATAATAAATATTCTGAAACTTGCTGCATGTCCAAAGAGCAAGCATGATGGCACCATATCGAGGTGAATAAGTCTCATTGGCCGTGACTCGCAGAAGATTTAGTATATAAAATCTTCTACGATCTTTATTGTCCTTCATCAATCTTCATCACTTCATCTCGTACAGAAAGAAACAAGCTAAGTTTTATTTTTAATAAACTCGTTGCCGGTATAACGCCTTCTGATCTCATTAAGCAAACACAGTTGTACTTCGCTAGAGTAGAACAATGTTTTTGATTTATGCTTCGAGTTGTTCTTTCGCACCTTATTTCCGTTATCAAATATTCATTTGACACTCCCTTGTTTTATAATGATTTCAATTTGTTATTCAATTTACTTTACATGTTTATTCAATCATAAATTATCATTAATAACGATTAGAAAAAACATTTATATAAATATTCGATTCCAAAATACACATAAATAAAGTTTCAGAAAATGTTCATTCTAAATTGTTCTATACTAAAAAAATAAGATAAAAATATCAACATCGACTCTACAGATAGTTCACGTTGGAAATGATAAATTTAATATCATTGCATTATTAAAGATTTTATGACTATATAATTTATATATTTTTTGGTATTTTAATGTTACAAAATGGTATTCAAAAAGATTTAACCTATTTGTTCAGATTTTTTATAACATGATAAAGAACAATTGAGAATTTCTTACGATTTATTGAAGAGTGATTTTATGCAAGAACTATTTTTTGGAGCTGATTAACTAAATGACAAAGACAATTAATAGAAGTTTAATTAAAATTATACAATATAATGTCAAAGACACAAAATAAAATTATTAACACAACATACAAGGTGTAGTAAGTTGCTAATAATAGAAATGATAAAAAAATAATGTTAGTCAAAAAATAAAAATATTTAGAGATAGTCTTGCCAACGAGACTGGTCGAAATGGAGTATCGTGTTAAAATTTTTCGAAACTATAATTATATTGTTTACAGAACACTTAGTATCATTAAAAATCTAAATAGCAAAAAATTGTTAACGTTTCATACGTTTATTAAAAAAACTTGTAAATCATTTGGATAACTAAATGATATATGATTTCTATACATTAATAATTTTTGCAAGTGTTTAAAGTCTTCGTTTTTAGTTATCAAAAAAATTGTTTATTAAAGAGACGACGATAATTTTCTCAGTGTTGAGCTATATTCTAATTTTACTGACAGCAATTTAGACTAACAACAGTCAAGTGGAAAGGCAATATATCCTATTTAATTAATTTAATATTTATAATAAACCAAATGTATAATGCATTTGATTCTTATGTATAGAAATATCTACACCCAAGTTTCAAGGATCGTTATAAATTAAAACTAGTGGGGTGTATGGCATCGTACCTCAAGGCAAATTGCTGGAACTTTCCGTACCGTAACGAAATGTTCGAGGAATATTAAATGTTTTCAAATAGACTATTATAAATAAATACTGTATTGTTTAATATTTATAAGAATTATATAAACTGAATTGCAAAGTTGAAATTATTTGTTTAAAGTATATTGAAATTATTTGTTTAAAGTATAACTTTAGTCAGAATTAAAATTAAAATCTGAATTATTTATGAAATACAAAAAAAAAATTGAAAAATAAATTGAAACATTTTTTTTCCAAAATCAATTATTTTGTTAAAACAAGCAGAAAGTTCTTTGAATCATTTAAATCGGATGCTTAGTTTTCTCAAAAACTGTCATTTTTTGCACATTTAACTCTGTATCTTCGAAATGGCTGGGCCTGCCTTTGCCAAAAACTAATCACTCTTCTACCAATCATTACAGATTGAATGTTTTTTAGATCATTCAAATCGGACGCTCCATTCTCTCAAAAACTCATTTTCTGCACTCTGCTCTTTATCTCCGTAACTGCTCTACCTGCCTTGGTCAAAAACTAATCAGGGCATCTCCCTATCAATAGGAATCGAATGTTTTCTGAACCATTCAAATCGGTTGATCCGTGCGCCCGAAAACGTGACTGGAAAATTGTATCCATACATACATACACACACATACATCCATTTTTTTTCTGAGGTATGCCAACATGTTCAGAAACCTTCAAAACGTCGAGAAATGCAAAAAACGATTACAATAACTTACCCTACGGGAAGTTAAAAATTACAGTTATTACTTAAATTAAGAAAAAGTTTAGCTTCAAATAGCAAAACTAGTATCACCATTTCAGTTCCTTCTATTCAATGTTAAATGTATTTTATACAATTTTTTGGCAAACTATTCGGTGAATTAAAAAGTACTAAAACTGCATTTGCATTCATGTCTGCATTCTCCGTAACTGCTCTACCTGCCTTGGTCAAAAACTAATCAGGGCATCTCCCTATCAATAGGAATCGAATGTTTTCTGAACCATTCAAATCGGTTGATCCGTGCGCCCGAAAACGTGACTGGAAAATTGTATCCATACATACATACACACACATACATCCATTTTTTTTCTGAGGTATGCCAACATGTTCAGAAACCTTCAAAACGTCGAGAAATGCAAAAAACGATTACAATAACTTACCCTACGGGAAGTTAAAAATTACAGTTATTACTTAAATTAAGAAAAAGTTTAGCTTCAAATAGCAAAACTAGTATCACCATTTCAGTTCCTTCTATTCAATGTTAAATGTATTTTATACAATTTTTTGGCAAACTATTCGGTGAATTAAAAAGTACTAAAACTGCATTTGCATTCATGTCTGCATTATTAAAACTTGTCCATAACATATTTTTTTTAATTAATCGAATTTGCCGTTGTGCTACAGCTTTTACAATATTAGGACCCACCAAATTTTAGGGTTTATGGAAAATTATATTTTGTCCATTCAATAGCATAACAACTGTATAGCTCAAAGCATTTAATCTACCTTATTATGCTGTAGTTCTCAAATAATACAGCAACTTCTGAAATGAAGTTTTGCTGTTACGTATAATTATATTAACATGATTTAATTAATCCAACATATCTTTGTACTATCTCTTTCAAGATATAGAATACCCTGTATATATTGAGCCATTAACTTCTTATTCATACTGATCCTTCTGCATTTACCTATAAAATCTCATATCACAGAGCATTGATGCAAGTCTCGCTTACACTCTTTCATAAATTCGTTCGCCCATTACTTCTACAAGAGCGCGTAAATATAGTTTGTGAACACTCTGAGAGGTATAAACTGATGTTCAGGTAAGAGCATTCGTATAGCATTCTGGCCATTTATTATACAACTGAGGCTATTTATTTGCATGCGGTTTCAGTCTTGTATCCAGGCACCTATAGCCGCAGACTTGTATTGAATATTGCATCAAGAATCTACAGTGTTACAGCGCGGTGGCAGCTCTGCTTCTGTTCTGATACAATCCCAATTTCACGATTGCAGGAAAGGTAACCCGATTGAGAAGATTGCCAATAAACGATTTTCAATCACGGATTACAGTATTGCAAGTAATAGACGTGTAATAGAAGTCAATTTCGGAAAATTAGTGGAACAATGTGAAAAACTTTGCTGCACCTTGAAAGTATACTTGATGGTAAATAATGACTCAGAATCGATAAAAATTAGGAAATGTCATGTTTTGTTTTGACTGAAAAATATTCCGTAATTAATATGTGTTTGCATATATTTATTTTTCACTGCCTAAATCATAAAATTTTACTTCCAAAATGTACTATGTAAAATCTGAAAACTAGATTAGTGGTAGAAAAGTAGACAATTTTATGTCTAAAGTTGACTATTTTATAAATAGACTTTAATAATCTTCCAATTGAAATAGTATTTCAGGGCATTGCTGCAATATGTCACTACACAGTTACAAGTTTGTAAAATAACATAAAAAAATCATTTAGAGTGTCTCTGTTTTTATGAGATCAAAAATATTATACCATTATTTATGATTTTTCAAGATCAGTTCATTCATATGCATTTGTTTCATGGTATAATTAGTTCCAATATTATTTATTTTGTTTATATATTCTACATCCAACAATAAAATGTTAGTTATATGAAGTAGTTCTTGGTACCGAAGACCAACAATACAACAGTGAAATAATCAATTTTAATTTAAGAAACGAAACAAATTTCAATAAAAATAAATTTAATAAAAACTTATCTGTGCAAATGTTGAGTACTTTTAATTTTGAACATAATGCTATTTTTGAAGAAAACTTCTTAGGGCGCGACTAGGGTGTAAATCCGTACAAATGTAACGGAAGTGCGTTACGGCAAATTATCGATGATATACGGGTCGATTGTGATTAGTCGTGGCGTATATGAATAGAGATCTGTCGTTGTATTCGTTCCGATATCAACAAGGAAATCGGCATAGATAAATGAACATTTTGAAGTTACATCATAGTAAAAATTTTAATTTAATAAAAAATGCCTGAATCAGAAGATATTTTACCCTGCCCCTCGTAAATAATTATATATAATGAAAATAATAAAACAAATGCAGCATTTGCGCGGTGTACGAGACATAAGTTTATTGAAATAATTTCTATTTTATTCGTAGTTTCTATAAATCTTCGAAGTTTTTGAAACGTAAAATATTTTTTAGGCAAAACAGATATTACAGCTGTTCAAAAAATGAGATTATATCGCCAGCGAAAAAGTAAAAAAAAAAACATCAGTCAATGAATGTATGTTAATTTTAATTACATGAAGTTTTTCAAACACAATTACATGATGAATAAAGTTGCGAAAATAATATTTGTTTAGGCGTTGTTTAACATAATCCACTGTGTGAGCTAATATTATAGAATTTATAAATCAGAAATTACTTCATTTCTCTAATATAGGTTCGTTTCTAAATACTAATTACAATGACAAACAGATCATTAATTAAATATTATACATATTTTTAATGCTATTATAAACATATAATTTATAATTTATTATTATATATATGTGTATAATAATTGACACTAATAAATATGTGCATCACGAGTGTTACCATATTACTAATAAACATTATTCAAAATTGTTATATGATGTATTTGTTTTTACATAAATGCCATCTTGTACAGTAACAAATAAGTTTTACTTCAATCGCGTGTGAACCTTACGCGCACTCTTTTTTTATTTGGTATGACTACATAAACCTCTACATAATGGAAATAGTTGTAAATCATAGTTATACAACTATCAAATAATTACAAACCAAAAGCTCAAAAATAGCCTAAATAATATATAAATTTGGTCCAGTTTTTTTTGGCATTAAACCCTGTAATTACAATCGTACGGTGAAACGATCTTGTCACAAAATACATACACATTGAAACTTTAAGACTTAATTCTTAATTCAAGGAATTAAAATACAATCCTGAAGCTTATAAAAATGAAATTTGAATAATTTAAATATAAATTATGGAAGCAATTCATATCAAACAATGAAAAATGCAAAAGTTTGCTTTACAAATATTTATCATTAACAACTTCTTTAGTTCATTAAGTAGAAACTACAGAAGACAATCTCTCCAGCACTTTTATGATGCAAAAAATTTACTTAAATAAATTTATCATTATTTTTGTTTGGCCCAAAGGCACCGTAGTATGGAAGAATCACAGTTAATTTGTTTGCAAAAACACACATATATCACACACATCAGTTATAGTAAAATATCTATAATTATATCTATATAGCGAACAAAATGAGCTAATACTAATTATTGAACAATGTTGGATCCAGGGTTATGGACACGCTAATTATTGTTTGCCAAAATTATGTCTTCTGCATTAGCTCTTCAATATAATACCAATTTCAAATCTTGTACATTTTAACGAAACCGTTTCTCAAATAATTCTGGCCCCGGGCACTTATTTACGCTCATATTTACATAGCGCCGTTACATGCAATCCGCGCGATATTTTAATTAAGCTGTTCAGATATTCATCGTCAGGCGCAAAGACTTAATCGTGTGTGTAAACACTCTTGATGATCACTTTCCATAATCGCTTAAGATTTAATCGAGTTGGCTTTTAATTCGTTTGAATATTTCGCCTAAATTTCTAATCCAGGCGCAGGCGCTTGCCTGGGGGGTATTTTCTTTGAAAATCGAGTACGCGAAAATGTGTTTATATTATGGGTACACAGATATGGATAAGCGATTATAAACAACTAAATATGGATTCACACAAGCACACACACATTATATATATATATATATATATATATATATATATTAATTTGGAAATATAAACAAACACTCTTTTTTGCACTAATTTAAGAAATAATAATTTTCACAAACGTTTCGAAACTAGGTTTGTCTTATCATCAGTGTGTTATAATTTAAAATTTAAAATATGGAAACCTAAATTAGCATTATGTGTTATCCGTTACAAGTCGTTCGATATACTGTCTTCTGCCCCACCAATATCAGATAGGAAAGGAAGGATTAGGGTCCAGTTGAAAAATAGAAGTCGTTAGGAGTGAAAATATTCTATGAAATAAGACGGTTTATTTATAAAATTTGTTTCAAATTGTTATAATTAAAAATATATGTACATATATATATACATACTCATATATACAAATGTATACCCATAGTACAAAACATCACATATACAAATACCTATATACCCACAACATACACATGATATTGCGTAACTAGCCACTTGAAAACCACTTTTTATATGTTGTTTTTGTAAAATAAATGTAAAAATTTGTTTGTAACGTTTGTACAAATAATTTTTTTTTATATATAATTTTAATTTTAGTATTGCAGGTAGTCCAGCGGTATGATATGTGTATCAAATAATTTTAATAGAATAATAAGTGAATACAATTTAAAATAGCAAATGTATGAAGTAAGCCATATTAGCAGGTATTCCATTTACATATAGAACAAATACCTATACAAAACTCCTTTATTTGCAAACATGGAAAAGCGAATCTTGCCTTGCGGATATAATTAAGATGGTTTGCCATCTTGAAACATCTAAGACAAATATCCAGTATATATATATATATATATATATATATATATATATATATGTGTGTGTGTGTGTGTAGTTCAATATATGTGATGTTTTCAATTGGTAGACAATAAATAATTTAATAACAGTTTGGAAGTATGCATCACACACTTGAAAGTTTTGTTATCCCTTTATTATGATGTAAACTCTAATAATATATCCCAAAGTATTGAGATACAAAATTTGTTCGGCTTCGAAGTTGATAAATATTTAAAACATCTCGAAAGAGAAAATATGACCAAATAAAAAATCGGTATTGGAAAACTTGTATCATTGTACAATAATTCTTTAAAAAAATATAGAAAGTTTAATGAAAACTGAACAACTCAGTACAAACTAGCAGATCTATTTGCGCAATTTTTTTTCTATTATATTAATAAAATCAATCTATATTATTTTGGAAGTTTTGAGATCGTAACATATTTATTGTTCAAAATAGACAATCTACATATCCAAATTTTTAGTCCAAATATTTTCTCTTCAAAAGTTAGGTCGAACTAACATCGTTTGACATACTATTAAATTTAAGTTTAAGTTAGAGTCTTGAGGAAAATTTATTTTTATAAGCATATATATTCAAACTGTAGAATTTAATACTCCAATACTACCTTGTAAATGGGACAACAGTCCAGACTACATAAATCACTTATTTTGTAAACTACTTCAACGAATTTTGAACCCTGCAACGATATATAATTGGACTATAGTGTTGATTAATTGTTTCAACACAAACTGAACTAATAATAGGATTAGTATAAATTTGTATAGATAGCAACAGTAAGACTTAGTAATTGTTTCTAGAATATATATGTGAATATATACATTGTAACTGTGTACACTGACTCTACTGTGCCAAATGGGTAAAAATCAGATAGAATAAACCAATACGCCCAAGAAAGTACAAGAAACATAATACAAGAGTTACCTTATAATATGTAATTTATATATTTACTATTTAAAACTCTTTGCTACGTTCGCTAATCTATTTGACCAATTTGCCTTTATATAATATTTCCAAGATTACTTAATTCGACTTTAATAAATATCTTCTTATTAATTATTTATCTATGTACTCTCACCATTTGATCTTGAATAAACTTGGCTGGAGATTGATTAGACTTTATTACAAATAACATTTTTAGAAGCATATATATTATGCAGTCATTTGATCTCACAAACAAGTATTTCACCAATTTGATAAAAACCTGAAATGGCATTATAATTGCACCTGAAATTGCATTGATTATTGTTAGTAGAGGCTTGCTTATAAGTAAACAAATATAACATTGCCAGATATGGATAAAGGATACGAACTGGTTTGCAATTGATTAGAAACATTTTAAATATTTTCAATAAACTGTCACTTTTCTATTATAAAATAACAGTTTAAAGCGGCATAAGCCAACTTTCAGCAATTCAAAAGATATATGCTTTCAAAGGGCTTGGAACATTCTGCTTTAAATGCGACGCCTTTTGATATGAAACGACAAAGTGGTAAAATAACTCGACAGTAGATAGCTACACTTATTAGAATGCTTGAAATAAAATACCAAGCTTTGAAGAACCAGTGACTGAAATAGCATTTTTTGTGCTGGTTTCTGGTAAAATTTAAATAAGAAAAAATCAATAGTTTTTGTGGTTGAAATCATATCGGTCAGAAATAATAGTAACGTGAAATTCTAACCCAAATATTAAAGAACTAAATATGAACAATTATTTTAAGATTTTCAATTTGCAAAATTCATTAAACAATATTATTTATTGTTACGCATACTTAATATACTATATTTCATTTAAAAATATAAATGCTGATTATTTATATTTCTTCAAGTCACATTTCAAAGTTTTTAGAAAAGCACAAAATAGTGTATTTCAATTTATAGTTCATTATATAGTTAAGATACTTTGAATAAAATATAATATATCTTGAATTAAATAATTTAAAACTTGAAAAACAAATGGACATACATGCTGCTATTATACTTAGTCATATGTTTTTTGTTATTTTGAGTTCAATTTTACAATATTAACACATATTTTATACCAAATTCTACTTATCGTTGCGGAATTTGCATTTTATTAACTTTTCTATATTTTTTAGTATTTTTCATTCATAAAAATATATAACCATATAGTGTATTTACAGTAAGCAACATGATTTTCATAAATGAAATATTCTTTTGTCAATAAATTTAACACGAATTTGTTAATCATTGGATTCAAATTTCTTGATTTAATAAATAAATATGATAAAATTCAATGAAAACAATATTTTGGAGTTAAAGAGTAATTTGCCTCGAGGCAAATTATACGAAATTTCCATTATGTGTAAATAATCGACTTAATTGATAAGTATTAAGTTGTAATTCTAAAATAATTAGTATAAAACTCTTTACTTCAAGAGTAAGGTTTTCGCTTTCCATTTAGAACTAATCAATGTGGATTCCAATTTCTAATTCATACAGTTCAAACAAATTTATAGTAGTTATTATAAAAAACTTAAGACATGTTGAACACTTGTCTGAATTTAAAAAAAACACTAGCAATGCACATTGCTTCCAATTTAAAAGAAACTGTTCACCCGATCGCTGTGCAACCAATACGAACTCTCATCGATTTTCATCGAGGAATTTCAAATTTTTAAAATTGGTTGTAACAGTTTTCTAAAAATCGTTAACGATCATTTTTTGTTCATATATTCCCACATACACATCGAGAAAATATAAAACTAGCAAATCTGGCGAAAATATGAGCTTCCAATAATTTTGGAAATTCCAGCTAATTTGGAGCCTTCAATAATTTTGGAATAATTTAATAATTTTATAGAAAGTAAAATGATTAGTATTCAAAAGAACAATAGTGAATTACCGTTGTTAAGGTATAAGTTCAAAAATTAGTTTTGTTATGATGAACAATATATCGCAAATAATAACACCATAAAACCCACACACATGCATCAGGGACAACCGACTACTCTGGCCGTATTCAATTTTGTGTCGTGAAAGCATTTCAATTAAAACTCGTTCGTAGTCCGTCCGACTTGCCAATCAGCGCTAATTTATCTCAAATCTAGAATTAAAATCTCCCTCAATAACAAAACTGCACAGAAATCGGTCAAATTTCATTCAAAATTCAGGCAAACAATAGAGAAATGCGCGTGGATACCGTACATATCTGATATGGAATGTATTATTACAGAGATGAGGACAATCGTTCTGTTTGGACATATCGTAAATAATCAGAAGTTAAACACGGTGAATTATTTAGATCTCGACATAAAACAGATTCTGATTCATATTTCAATTTAATTTAGCTGCAAATGAATTTAATTAATTGATAATATTCATCACGATTTTAGTAGAGCTGCAAATAACTTTATATTGTGCTATTATATTTGACTTCGTGCAATTACCGGTGCACGTGTTTCTAAAACAAGTTTAATGAATACAAACACATTTTGTTCTAAGTACAATACAAGATATTTAACTTCTTACCCGCCATCTTTTAAGCCCTGCTCTACCCTATATTTACATTAATTTTTATATTTATATAATTTAATATAATTATAATAATATAATATTAAAATTAAATGTGTGTCTAGTACAAAAAGTAAAGAAAATCTCTTCAAAAAATTCAAAAAAGTGTTAAAAGTGTTCAACTCGCAATTAAAAATCTTGGTATGGACCCAAAAAAATGTAACAAATATAGTGCTTATATTCAAAATCTCTATCAAATAACTGATAATTTTATGAAAATATGTCTAATGACCACTTTTGACCGCCAAATATCATTTTTCTCCCCTGTATCTGCGAAATCTCTGGACCTGCCTTTACAAAAAATTATTAAAATCTTCATTTAGTCAATACAAACAAAATGTTTTTTGAATCATTCAAATAATGTTTTTGGCAGTTATTGTATACAAACAAACATACATACATACACACACACATACATACATTTTTTCTAAAGTATTCCAAAATGTTCAGAAACCTTTAAAACGTAAAGATATGCAAACAAATTAATTAACTTCCCGTAGGGCAAGTTATAGTAATCGCAAAAAATCAAAAATAAATTTTTTTATATATCTTCACGTTCCAAAGCCTTCTGAACATTTTTGCATACCTTAAAAAAATGGATGTATGTGTGTGCGTATGTGTGCGTGTGTGTGTGTGTGCGGATACAAATTTTCGTCGACGATTTCGGGAACACCGATCAACCGATTTAAATAATTTAAAAAACATTCCATTTGTATTGATAAGGAGACGTGCTGATTAGTTTTTGGCGAAGGCAGGTCTAGCCGTTCCGCAGATACGGGGCAAAAAGTGCCAAAAACTGTAACACGGTTTTTAAGAGAACGGAGCGTACGATTCTAAAAATTCAAAAAACATTTTACTTGTATTGACAAGATGAAGAACTGATCAAATTTTCATGAAGGCAGGTCTAGCGGTTTCTAAGATAAAAATGCCATTTGGCAGTCAAAAATTATCATTAGACATATGCACATCAAATTATCAGATATTTTATAGAGATTTCAACAATAAGTCTAGCCGTTCCGCAGATACGGGGCAAAAAGTGCCAAAAACTGTAACACACGTTTTTAAGGCAGGTCTAGCCGTTCCGCAGATACGGGCAAAAAGTGCCAAAAACTGTAACACGGTTTTTAAGAGAACGGAGCGTACGATTCTAAAAATTCAAAAAACATTTTACTTGTATTGACAAGATGAAGAACTGATCAAATTTTCATGAAGGCAGGTCTAGCGGTTTCTAAGATAAAAATGCCATTTGGCAGTCAAAAATTATCATTAGACATATGCACATCAAATTATCAGATATTTTATAGAGATTTCAACAATAAGTATAAATTTTGTTTAAATTCCTATGGGTACAGTACCAATGTTTATCCGTTAGACTGAGACGACGCCTTCATAAAAACTTTGATCAATTCTTCATCTTGTCAATACAAGTAAAATGTTTTTTGAATTTTTAAAATCGGACGCTCCATTCTCTCAAAAACCGTGTTACCGTTTTTGGCACTTTTTGCCCCGTATCTTTGGAACGGCTAGACCTGCCTTCGCCAAAAACTAAAAAGCACGTCTCCTTATCAATATGAAGGGAATGTTTTTTAAATTATTTAAACCGGTTGATCGGTGTTCCCAAAATGGTCGACAAAAATTTGTATCCGCACACACACATACACACACATACATCCATTTTTTCTGAGGTATGCCAAAATGTTCAAAAACCTTCAAAACGTCCGGAAATGCAAGAATTTTCATTTTCGATTTTCGGCCCATTGCTGTAACTATCCTACGGGAAGTTAAAAATTGACCCAAAAAATTAAAAGTGCAATTGGCCAATACCTACCACTTTATTTCAATAAAAAAAATGCAAAACCTATCCGGGAATATACTTAACAGTTTCCTAAATTTTCACAGTGATTCGATGTATATTCATTTTTATTGATGAATTTCATGCATTATAAACAAAAAAGTTATAATTAGGGAATCATAGTGGAAAACCTCATAAAATACGCATGTCTACTTTCACTTAGATATTTATGGTACATTCATTTAATTATTTTATCAATTTCATAGGATACAAGGGTAAATTAATAAATGAAATAAATAAATGAACATTATCATAACCTGCACACTCTTCTCCAAATGCGAGCAAGCAAATATGCTCCCTGCATACATCAATAGAGAGAACGCAATAAGAATTCAGCGCGGGATCGCATATGAAGATTCCACGTGTTGTACACAATGCAATATATTTCTAAAATATTAGATAAGCCAGTATTTATGATGTAAGGATTCCTGTACGATTCCGATGGGAATCATACGATTTTGTTTCAGCTCTGATTTTTCTCGCAATGCGCCCCGTTGCCTTCACTTAGTAGATTGAATCTTACAGACGAAATATGGCGTTGATATGCGCCGTTATTGAGAGAAGGCATGGGTGTAGGTGAAATATTTATTTGTATATCCACATTTTATTATACATCTATATTTTAATTATGTAATATTGGAAATTACATACTTTACGTAATAGTCAAGGGTTTGGGCTTGGGTTGAAATTCATGACTTCAGATAATTCTGACAATAGCACATACTGAAAATGTTCAATATTAGATTCAGCACATTTTTTATAAAACCTCTATAACATATAGTTGAGGTAGAAAGCGTCAACTGGATTTTTACACGGGCAAAATATATAAAGCTAGTAGTGAGTTACGGGATCCATCCCGCTGACATAGCTTATATCTAGCCACAAGATCCTCCTTGCTGATAAAGCATATTTTTAACTATATAAGTAGCAAGATCTCTACATTCGAGGAGGATAATCTTTGCCAGTATTTACACCAGTCCAGTTATATAATTTTAATTCATTATATCATTATATTGTAAAATTCAATTATTTTATATATTTTATTGTAATTATAAGAAATAAAGTTTTTTTTATTTTATTCTCGAATAACGAGTATAAAATTGGCGCAGTCGGTAGGATTGAATTCGGGATCATCTATCGCAGATATCCATTGATTTCAATAATTTAGAATTCAGAACCAATAATTAGTAAAAGTGATAGAAGAATCGATAGGATTGAATTCGGGATCGTCTATCGCAGATATCCTTGATTTCAATCATTCAGAATTCAGAACCAATAATTAGTAAAAGTGATAGAAAAATCAATAGGATTGAATTCGGAAAGGCCTATCGCAGGATTTCCAATCAATTCAAAGGTGATTGTAATTCATAGTGTGCAAAAGTGCAAGTGAAAAAAAAATATATTGTGTGAAAAAGTGCGAAGAGGAAATTCGCCGAAACATCTGGAACTGGTGAGTGAAAAATTTTAATTGATAGTAAAATTGCCATCCTCCCTTATCCTTCAATCGCTGGAGATAAGAAAGCAATTTTTACAGTTTAAAATTTTCTTAATTAATTAATTGATTAAATAATATAAATACAAGTTTATTTTATTTTTGCATTCCATTGAAACATAATTCCACGTACGCGAATTAGTTTATGGAAATTGGTATTGATTTTATAGAGAACTTAGCAAACTCATTAGCAAATATGTCCCTTCAAAACATCCCCAAATTTGATCATATATTGATCGACACTATTCCAAGTTTTGGCGGTAACCCCGCAGAACTAAATTCATTTATTTCAAGAGTTAGGGAAATCAAGAATAGATATCATGACAGTAGTAATCCGACATGTATACAAAACGAAATTATTAGGAGCGCAGTTTTTTCGAAACTATATGACAATGCTAAATATGCTATAGAAATTGCCAATGCTAGGGAAATAGATGATATAGTTAGGGTACTAATATCAAAATTTTCAGACCGTAGAGATGATATATCTTTAACTTTTGATCTCCATCATATGAGACAATTACCAAATGAAACCGTTTATCAGTTCTATGAAAGATTTCAAAATTTGATTACAATTTATAATAATTATATATACTTACACCTTACAAACAAAGAAATCATCCTAGATAGATGCAACAACTTCCAAAAAAGTGCCTTGGCCGTATTCATAGCACACGTTAAACAGCCATACAGTTCACTTCTCAGAAATCGTAACGTTTCGTCATTAGAAGAAGCTTTAATGATTATAGAAAAGGACGACTATGTTAGTAGTGTTAGAGATGACTCAGACCACTTTAGATACAATAGTAAAAGAAATAGTAATCCACAAAGTTATCAGAAAAACAGCTCCAATTTTGCACTTCCTAGAAATTCAAATACGACAATTCCAAATTATAAGAGACAACATCATTTCCAACCACATTTTTATACTCCACAAATGTCCCAACCAAATAATTTCCAAACAAATAACTTCCAACCAAATAGCTTCCAATCAAATAACTTTCAAACAAACCAAATGACTCAACAACCATTAAGACCTAACCAACAAAATTTCCCATTTCCAAATCAAACAAACAACACAACAAAAGGTTCTGACTGGACACCTATGAGTGGTGTATCAACTATTAATTCCGCAAATAACAAACAACGACATAACAGACTCTACAATTTAGAAAACATTGATTTAGAACAAGATTCATACTCTGACGAACCACATGTGGATTTTCAAACGGACGAACAACGACAAAATCAAACATAGTTGAATTTCACAGTTTTCAAAATTATTCTCTTTCTTATATTCAAATAAGAAATCCAGACCTAAAAATTTTAATTGATTCAGGCTCAACGAAATCATTTATTTGCCCAGAGATTGCTAATAGATATTTCAAAAGTTCCATTTATTTTGACCCCTGTACAATAAAAACAGCTCTATCAACGCACACAGAAAATTTTGCATGCAACATCCCAAGCTTCAGTGAATTCCAAAATAATGAAAATCTTTCATTCCATCTATTTAAGTTTCACGAAACCTTCAATGGGTTGTTAGGAATTGATAACCTTAAAAAATTGAAGGCGCTCATTGATTTTAATAATGAATTGCTAGTATTACCTAATACTAATTTAAAATTACATTATTTGAAAAGACCAAAAAAAATACTTTTTAGTCAACAGATACCAGAAAGATGCATTCAAAAATGTAAAGTCCCAGTTAACATTAAAGAAGGTGAAATTCTAATTACAAGGCAAAATTTTCCAAATTGTTTCATTCCAGATACCGTAACATTGGCAAAAAACAATGAAGCCATAGTTGAAATTCATAACCTAACAGAAAATGAAATTAATTTAACATACACTAAACCTTTAGAAACAGAATTTTATAATTTTACTACAAACAAACCTGATTCACATGTAGATTTCCCATATACTGAAAATTTAATACAGACAGACCACTCAAATTTTGAAGAGAAAAATGCCACTATACCTGTCCACTCCAAATTTTATAGATACCCAAACATTTACCGTCACATAGTAAAGCACAAGTCAGATCGAATAGTGCCTAAATGTAATACATTATTTTCACCGAATGTTGTTTCTCCAAATAAATCGCATAATATGATTTCAAATTTCAGAAATTATAAGTATAGGAAAAAATGATTCATTTAATTTTCACCGGTAGGATTAAATTGATGACTCTCGAATCACGCCTAAGGTTTCACGATACAAAAAATATTGACAAATTTTAGTTAGTTTTAATAGTATTTCAAATAAATTTAAAAATATTATATTTTATTATATTACGTTAATTAATAGAAATAAATTAAATAATTTTCAATGCTGCGTAATGAATTAGATAACGAAGTCAATGAACATGATTACGTTGCTATTCATCCATTTCATTTATTATTATATTTTGATATTATATTTTGAATCTTGAATATTCAATATTATTATGGAACATAATTTTTATGATAATGGAATTATAAGAATGCTTTTCAATTTTGAACTCAAAATTAAGCTACGAAAATATTTAATATCATTTTAACATAAATTTGATTAATTATATTTTTATCATATATAAATATCAATTGAATGTTTTATTATCGCAAATTGAGAGAAATTGGTATCAATGCATATGGTATCCAATTAACTCAAACAAAATGTTTAATTAATAAAATAGAGTAGGCAATAACAATTGTTACCATAATATAGAGAATAAATTAATGAAAATATTTTAAAGAATATACCACTAGTAATAAATCTTTTGCGTTGTATGTCAACGATAGCGAATATATTGCTGACATTACAAACATTTTAACTTCTACTTTCACTTATTCAGCATTTAAATTAGTTATATGTAATGATTTTAAAGAAGATATTATTGATGTAAATAAACAAAAATTAATAGTAAAAACAATTCACGAAGATTGTTCTAACCATCGAGGAATTAACGAGAACGAATCGCGTATTAGACAAAAATATTATTGGCCAACAATTCGTAATGATATTACTACTTATATTAATAATTGTACATTATGTTCTACTGAAAAATACGACAGAAATCCACCAAAACAAAAATTTTCTATTTCCCCTACAGCTTCGAAACCATTTCAAATTTTACATTTAGACATTCTTACAATTAGTAAACAAAAACTTGTCACAATCATTGATACATTTTCTAAATATGCGCAAGCATATCCTATTGCTTCTAATATAACGCAAAATATAATTAGAGTTCTAATGTTATTTATTTCTCATTTTGGTGTTCCTGATACTTTAATTATGGACAATGGTCCTGATCCAAAATCTTCATCCTTACAAGAATATTTGAAAATGCATAAAATTAATATCCACTACATAACTCCTTTACATCCAAATTCAAATGGACCTATTGAACGATTTCATTCTACTATTCTAGAACATATACGTATTCTCAAACGCGAAAATAATAATCTTAGTATTCTTGACATTATCCCTTATGCTATTAATGGTTATAATAGTTCTATACATTCAGTGACAAAATTAAAACCATTTGACATTATTTCAGGTCATCTCTCTACGAGATCTCCTTTTGACATAGACATAGAAACAGAAATTCTTACAAATTATTTAGAAGACCACAAACAACGAACAAAGTTAATGTATGAGAAAATTTTTGAAAAGAATTATAGCAACAAAGACAAAACAATATCGAAACATAACGAAACAAGACATGATCCTTTGCAATATGACGAAAACACACGTGCATATTTAAAATCAAACCCGCGAGACAAAACCGCTTCACGTTACAAACAGATACAAGTACAGAAAGATCTAGGAAATACAATTCTTACTGACAAGAATATTACGATACACAAACAAGAACTCAAACGTCCAAAAACTAATACTCAGCAAATCCCACGTGAACAAGATGTTGTTGTTTCAACTAATAATATTACACCTAGTACTAGCAGCAAACAGTGATCAAATTTTTCTTCAAGAATTAAATACAACTGGAATTTTACCTTTTGAATTAGGAAATGCAAAGTTAATCGAAAAATATCATATTTTTATTCATTATGTTAATACAGATTTGATTAAACAACAGATTACTAATTTGGTTACAGATTTTGATACACTTTTATCTATTTTAAATAATAAACATAACGATTATTTGAAAAGATTAGATTCATACATTTCTTTGACAAATATTATGATTAATGTTATTAAAGATAAATATAATATTATTAGACCGGTTAGAAGAATTAAAAGAGGACTTATTAACGGACTAGGTAGCATAATTAAGGAAATTACAGGGAATTTAGATGCACAAGATGCCAAAAAGTACGATGACGCTATACGTATATTAGAAACTAACGATGAAATTTATGCAAAAACATTGAATAAACAAATGACATTAAATAATAAGTTAATTGAATATTTTAATGAAACAATTATTAATATTAGAGAAAATGACGTAATATTAAATAAGAAATTGAATGATATCAATGATTATCTAAAATTTGGTAGTTTTAGTCATAATGAATATTTTATAGCTAAAGATAGTTTAGAACAAATTAATTATAGTTTAGTTATTTTAACAAATATTTTAAACGATTTAGAAATATCATTAGATTTAGCTAAGATGAATTTAGTTCATAACTCAGTAATTAAATTAGATGATTTGAATTTTATGATTAATACTGTAAAGAATTTATACAATGTAGAATCATTACCATTTCCCATAGACGATAGTAATCTTCACAAATATTATAATTTACTTAATATTCAATATTATTACACAGACGAAAAAATTGTTTTTCTTATCAAATTTCCAATCACTTTACCTGAAACCTTTAAACACTATAAATTATACCCAATTCCAAATACAGAAAATAGAGTCATTATTCCACCAAAACCTTTCCTTACATTTGGCAACAATAACTATCAATTTGACGATACAAATTGCAAAGAAGTTTCAGAAAAATATTTTTGCAATATTAGACACATATTATCAAACGACGAAGAATGTATCATAAAATTACTACAACTAGATAACACTCACATCAAAACATGCAATGAAATTCAAGTCAACATTACACACAATATTATAGAGAAAATAAATAATGCACACTATATTCTTTTACTAAGCACACAATCAAGAATCGATATGATTTGCAATCATCAAGAAGAAACTAAGTTTATTAAAGGAATTTTTCTTTTAAAACTCCCACACTTATGTAAATTCAGCATTGACAAGAAAAACTATTACAATCAAGAGTCGTCTATAGAAGGAAAAGCAATTATTTTACCATGATTTAATTTCAACTACAACATTTCAAAATCATCCGAACCAATTGCAATCAAGTCAATTCAAGTAAATGAGCTATCTAAAATTAAAGAAGATCAAGAACAAATTCATAAACTCTATGCAAGGAAGACTGGAATTAACAACAACAGCATCGTGTCAATTATCATATATATAATATTTATAACTATTATTATTATTTATATCCTGTTCAAGTATTGCAGACAAAGATACAACAAAAAGAAATTACAAATTACTCCAGAAGTAGAGACACCCCAAGAACAAGAGAGCCACAACCAACCACAACCACCAACCTGCACCCCGAGGTTTTTCATCTAGGGCCGGAGGAGTTACGGGATCCATCCCGCTGACATAGCTTATATCTAGCCACAAGATCCTCCTTGCTGATAAAGCATATTTTTAACTATATAAGTAGCAAGATCTCTACATTCGAGGAGGATAATCTTTGCCAGTATTTACACCAGTCCAGTTATATAATTTTAATTCATTATATCATTATATTGTAAAATTCAATTATTTTATATATTTTATTGTAATTATAAGAAATAAAGTTTTTTTTATTTTATTCTCGAATAACGAGTATAAAATTAGTGTATGGCATTGTGCCTTAAGGCAAATTGCTATAACTATCCGCATGAAACATTTTTTTTTAATTTAAAAATTAGATTTTTAATTAGATTTTTGAGAATTTAGAAACTTAAAAAAATAATTCTTGTACATTTTGACTTTTTTAACTTCCCATAGGGTAAGTTATTGTAAGGGGCCGAAAATCGAAATTGAATTTTTTTACATTTCTCGACGTTTTTAAGGTTTCTGAACATTTTGGCATACCTCAGAAAAAAAGGATGTGTGTGTGTGAGTGTGTATGTACGTATGGAAACAATTTTTCGTCCACGTTTTCGGGCGCACGGATCAACCGATTTGAATGGTTCAAAAAATATTCGATTCCTATTGATAGGGAGACGTGCTGATTAGTTTTTGGCACAAGCATGTCCAGCCGATTAGAAGATAGGAGCAAAGAGTGCAGTGCAAAATAGAAACCGAGTTTTGGAGCGATCGGAGCATCCGATTTGAATGATCCCAAAAACATTCAATTCGTAATGACGGGGAGAAGGGGTGATTAGTTTTTGGAAAAGGCAGGTCTAGCGGTTTCGGAAATACAAAGCTAAATGTGCAAAAAATTGCAGTTTTTGAGAGAAATGCTGATGACTTTTTAGGGTATTTTTCAGGATGTAACAAAATTGCATTGCATTGCATTGCAAATTGCAGTCAGAACATTAACTTGAGTTAAACAAGTTTTCAGAAAGTTATACTTGTTATTATATCAATTGAATTAATTTTATGAATAGCTAGTTGAAAGTGACATTTTGCCTTCAAAGATTTATTTAAGTGGGACGATCGCCCGAGACGTTTCTTTATAAATAACAGAAAAGTGAAAAAAAATTTCGTCCACACTAAAATATTATGGCCCTACGACAATTGGTTTAACTTTGAAAATTCGTCAAAGTTTGCAAAAATTGGTATCGTTTTTTTAGCACTTGTCAGAATTAGACCTTTCATCGACGTTTTCTCAAAAACGCCTGAAACGATTTCAGAAACTTAAAAGCCATTTGATGTATTTCGATGAGGACTATCGTTTGTCAGTTTTGTACGATGATCTGTCAAGCCGTTTCTTTGTAATTTGAAAAAAAGTGTTAAACTTTTTGTCCACATTGAAGCTTATCCTACCGAACCGATTTTAAAGAAACAAAAACAGTTCAAAAGATGGGAATAATACTGATTAGTTTTAGGTGAAAATCTACTGAGCCGTTTTCTTGTAATTAACTGTTGAAAAAAAATTAAGCCGATTTTTATGGATTTTTATCGATATATGGTCTTATAGAATTTACTGTAATATTACGGCCTCACGACAAGTAGTTTAATTTTAAAAAATCATCAAAGTTTGAGAAAATGAGTGTTTTTTTTTGACGTGAGCTAAAATTAAAATTAGACGATTTGCTTAGTATAACAATATAGTACTTGGTCTTAATAAATATACTAATCCATTAAAATCTTACGGAACTGGTTCAAGTATAATAATTGTTGATTTTTGAAAAGGTGCTTTTTGAAAATACTCCGAGTTAACGTTAAATTATGTATAATAAATCCTCTCGGAATACTTCTAATCACTCATAAATTAATTTGTTTTTTATTGATTAAGTCGATTATTTACACATATCGGGAAGTTCATGTAACTTGCCTCAATACCAACAACCACAAATACCAATACCAACTAATTTATAGGTTCATTCCAAAATCTTAAGAAAATTTGTGAGTTTTTTCAGTCCAAAATCTTAAGATTTTGGAATGAACCTATGAACTAGTTGGTATTGGTATTTAGCCTTGAGGCAAGTTACATGAACTTCCCGATATGTGTAAATAATCGATTTAATCAATAAAAAACAAATTAAATTCATGAGTGATTAAGATGTATATTTAAACTTTCATTTCGATACATAATTATCTGTTTTATTAAAATAGTTTAAAAGGAATATATGGTTTTCATTGATGTTATATCAATTTTTTAATACAATATATATAAAAAAACGTCCACTATAAGAAAATACTTATGAAAATAATAAAATTCTTATGGTAACTCGATATCGCTAGATGACTCAACTGTGATCCGATTATGAAAAGATTAAAATAATATAAATCCGTTTTAAAAGACGGAAAATTCTATAAGAGCATTATAAGAGTTTGCGATTTTTCACCTCGGCGTCTCTTTATTCCTTTTGTCTCTGAATTTTGTTCTCACAAAAGTTGCGGTACTATAGAGTGATGATCTTGAAGTTCCTGTGCGCTTTTTTGTGAAAGATAGGAAATTATGTCAAGAATGACTATGGAGAATATGGCTGAAGGAATAGTTGAGGAATGTGAGATTAAATTCAGGTTAAATCGCAAAGGAATTGGAAAAATCTGCTGTCGACATGGTATATATGATAGATTTGTTTTTGAAACAATAAAGCAGAATATTAATAATCTTTTTTGTTTATTGTTAAAAAAATAACAATACTAATATTCATTGTGAATCCATTTCAGTAAATCTTCCACTTATTTAGACGCTTTTTGACGTCTTAGATCTAATCTATTTAAGTATTTAAACTGAAAACTAACTGGTGGTGCATGGCATCGTGCCTTAAAGCAAATTGCTGAAACTTGCCATATACCAAATTGCCAACACCAAAAATTAAAATATTGAAAAAAGCCTTAATTTTTTTGGGAAAATTAAAAAAAAACTCGTTTGTTTTGGTATTTTTCCTTGAGGCAAGTTACATGAACTTCCCGATTTGTGTAAATAATTGACTTAATCCATAATAGATAAATTAATTTATGGGCAGTTAAAAGTATTCAAAGTAGATTTATTACACATTATTAAAAATCGAACACCTCAACCCGGTCGAAATATCTTTTAAAAGCAAATTTTCAAAAATCAATTTTTATAATTGAGCCAGTTTTTTGTAGGACTTTAATTGTTTAGTATGTTCATTAAGACCAAGTACTCTATCGTTATACTAAGTAAATTGTCTAATTTTAATTTTAACAAATGTCAAAAGAGCTACTCATTTTCTCAATCTTTGATGAATTTTTAAAATACTACTTGTCGTAAAGCCGTAATATTTCAGTAAGTTCAATAAGACCATGATATGTATCGTCAAAAAAGTTTCATGCAAATCGGCTTAAATTTTTTTTCAACAGTTAATTACAAGAAAACGGCTCGGTAGATTTTCACCTAAAACTAATCAGTATCATTCCCAACTAATATCTTTCGAACGCGTTTTTAAAATCGATTCGGTAGCATGAGCTTAAATGTGGACGAAAAGTTTGACACTTTTTTCCAAATTACAAAGAAACGGCTCGGCCAATCGTCGCACAAAACTGAGAAACGATAATCCTCATCGTGACATATCAAATGGTTTCTAAATTTCTGAAATCGGTTCAGGCATTTTCGAGCAATCGTCGATGAAAGTTCTAATTTCGACAAATGCTAAAGAGACCATACTAATTTTTGCGGGCTAAAACGTAGACAAAAATGTTCTCACTTTTATGCGATTTATAAAGAAACGGCTTAGCCAATCGTCGCACAAAACTATCAAACAATAGTCATCATCGAGATACATCGAATGGCGTTTAAATTTTTGAAATCGGTCCAGCCGTTTTCGAGAAAACGTCGATTTACGACAAAAAATTTGTTCACATACACGCACGCACACACACACACATACTTTTTCTAAATTTGGTCTCATTCGATTCAGAATGGCTTGAAACGTCGAGAAAACATAAAATTAGCGAATCGGATTTTTTGATGAAAACAAACTTCTCCTTCGGGAAGTTAATAAATAAGACTACGAACAATGGATAAATTTTTAATAAAAATCATACTTTATGCAATTAAAGATTTCTATTTCTATTCTTAACAAAATAAGTAAAATCCAAATGCTGTTTTAAATAAACTTTATAAATAACAAAATTATTCATATAATCAATATCAATATAATCAACAAATATAACTTCATAATAACAAATATTCATAAATAACAAGAAAAAAACAGAATAGAAAGTTTTACTACTTTAGAACATTTTGAATTAGTTTGCTATATTAGAAATAATTTAAGTGTTAAAATTATACTGACGTCTTTCATAGATTTCAAAGATTTTTTAAACATTTGCTTGATATACAATCCTGTAAAAAAAAACTTTTTAAAAAATTAAGATGTAATAAAATTTAAAGCTAAGGATAATAAATTTAAAAACAATCGAAATAAAATCTAGTTCAAAATATTTATTCCTATATTCAAACGAATGGGAAAAAAATTTCTAAATAAATATCCATAGTAAACAAGAAATTAAAATTTAGTATTTTCATTATTGTATCTTGAAATTGTAAATAACATATAGCTTAAGAGAATCATTAATTTTGTAATAGACAATCAGTGTAAGTTGAATTAATTTATTTATTAAAAACAAGCTATTTATAAATATAAATATGTATTAAAAATGTCAATATTTGTAAACAACCATTGATACATTTTATAAATTCATACTAAAGTGCATTTTTAATAAATAAATTTTTACAAGATTAGATTAATTAAATAGGTTCAGAATATACTTTATCATTTATTTTGGCATACCGGTTACTATGACAAATACTTTTTCTTAGGACAAATCTCAGCACAAGAAAGCAAGCAAATTATTAAACTAACTTTTGAATAAGTTTCAATTTAAATTTGCATTTAAATAATTAAATCATCAGTAACTACTCATTATTTATGTGATGAAAATATGCAGCAATTGAACGCTGATATTTTTATGGTATCGAACCAATATTTTATGACAAAATATTGCTTTAATGTAGAAACTGATAAAACTCAGTTATAAATTAATCAAAATCAATAATATTATGATATTATAATGGATTATAATATTATGTCCAATTGCATTTTTTTTTCCTCATTTTATTTTATTTTACTAATATAGAACTAACCTGATTTTTAGTACTTGTAACATATGTTTACTAATAGTAACATATGTTACAAGTACTAAAAATCAGGTTAGTTCTATATTAGTAAAATAAAATAAAATGAGAGAAAAAATGCAATTGGACATAATATTATAATCCATTATAATATCATAATATTATTGATTTTGATTAATTTATAACTGAGTTTTATCCGTTTCTACAACAAAGCAATATTTTGTCATAAAATATTGGTTCGATACCATAAAAATTCAAAATGAAAAAAAAAAAATGAAAGAAAAAAGTACAATTGGACATAATATAATGTTCCATAATATGATAATATTATTATCCAAACTACACACTTGTTCAAATGGCAATATAGGCAATTTTTTGAAAACAAAAATTATTAAATAATAATTTTAACTGAAAAAATTGCAGATTTTCAGATTGAAAAACAAAGATTATTTCAAAAGTTTTATTATGTTAAATATTTATACATTTGACATCAGTATACCTCACATTTTTTATTACATATCTATATATTAATTAAATATAATTAATAAAATAATTAAATTGATAATTATACTTATAGCTAAGATGCAACTATTTTCCACACCACCCAGGAGGTATAGTTGCCAGGCGCGTTTTTTTTAACGTGGTGTCGCCGTACAAATTGAGTACAGCCCTAGTCCACTTACAAAATAACTTAAATTAATTAACTAAACCTAATTTAAGCCTAACTTGAACGACCCGAATGTAACATGAAAAATACCCCAAGAAATGATTGAATATATGTTAAGATCTTCTTTTAAAAAAAACCCGTAGACGATGCAAGAACCTGTTAGAAATTAAAGGTAAAATTGTAATGTACTATGGTAATTTTGTAATTAAGAGAACAAAAAAAAAAAAAAAAAAAAAGTATTTACATGATGTACCCCCCTAAGATCCACCATGTAAATACTTCAACTTCATAGGTTCCCAGCACTATGAAGCTTATAGAGAAGTGTATTTATAAAATTCATAAATTTGTGTATTAAGTGTTGTTATGTGAATTAATATTAAATAATTGTGAAAAAAACGCGAAATCTATGCGAACTGGAAGGTCCTTGCCGTCTTCCCCACCCATTTTTAAAATAAAAAATAGTAAACTACCAGCCTAATGTATTCTAGCCTAAATTTAACTTAATAATATATCCATGTGTACGTCGTCCTCCAATTTTGTAGGCAATTTTCTGGTTAGTTCTAATCTTGTATATATCTTCATTTCGAATGGATCTTGATCTTGATGTTTCACTGTATGGATATTGATTTTGATATAATACTGTATGAATCTTGATCTTGATCTTGATGTTTCACTGTATGTATCTTCATCTTGAACTATATCTTGATCTTGAATTGTAAATATCAAGTTTTGCACTGTAGAATATCACTGTACACAACACTATCTGGCACTGTATGTAACACGATTTTGCACAAGATATATCTTATTTATAAAATATATATAAATCCGTCCACGAATCAAATATAAAGAATGAATAACGTAAATGGGGCCCCGATAAAATAATATAGAAAATGATCGCAAAAAAATAATATCTTATGATCTATCTTAGCAAATAAGATACTTATCTTAATATAACAAAATAAAATAGAAACTGATAGCAAAAAAACTAATACCTTCTGATCTATATTAGCAAGTAATTTACTTATCCTTATATAACTCCTGGTTCTCCTGGTTCTCCTGGTCGTGTGCGCTCCTGGTTGCAAAGCGGTCCATCCTACTCTTGTACACTGGTAACCACTAACGTCCTCGTAAACATTCTTCCGTTTTAGTAATAGTGTTTCTAGGATCTATTCTTCTAGTAACTTCTGTCTTCAACCTAGAATTAAAATTTTATTTAATTCTATCCAGATAAAAAAGATTTGTACATAGCTCAGAGTTTCGTACCATCTCACGAACATAGCCAAGTTTAACTTCTTATAAATTCAGCATTCCTCCACCAGGAGACTCATTGTGCGACCAGTAAAAGTAAAATTAATTCATGAAAATATTTAACTTTTAGAAACAAATTAACTTTTTAAAAAAATATCACTGAATGTTATAAATCTATAAAAAAGTTACTTCTTTCCATGGGCCACTTAGCATAACAATAAAAAATTAAATTTTATAATAATTATAAAAATAATGGCACAAATAGTATTAATTATTAAATTAAGTGCATGGGGTTGCGGTGCTTCTGGGAAAACAACGCAGGGGTCCATACACTCAGGGATATAAAACAAAAATTAATCAATTAATTAATAAATTAAATTTAAATGTAAAACCCGACTACTTGGACCTGCCGTGGGGGGTAGGCGGCTGGAACGTAGTTTCAAACGCGCAATTTTCATCATAATACGTTCGGTCGTTTTTCGAAAATTAAAAAAAAGTGTGAACCATGTACTCGAAATAACGCAAAATGGTGAATGAAAAATTTTAACACTATATCAAATAAACTAAGTTACAATTAATATCAAAAAAAGTTTAATGCACAATAAGCCTCCGAAGTTATTATTCACTGCACATAACACTGTTGGCACTGTATAAAATCTGAAAAGAAACGAAATATATTAAAAATTAATTAAACAACTACATTAAATAATTATATTAAGTCAATTTCAAATAATTCCAACATAATTTTAAATATAAATTTTAATGTTGTAATAGTTTTCTAATTCTAATTTTTTTTTCATTATTATTAACTTTGTAGTCAAATATATTAGCCATTTTCATTTATTTATGTTTAAGTTAAATTAAGTTTACTGTTATAAGACTTAATAAAATTTATACTTATACTGCATATGCTCTTATTTCTATTTTTCATTTAATAATTCAATAATTAAATCAAAATGTATATTCAAATAAATTATATAAAATTGAATTTTATGCCTTAAAATCATACCTAAATTCTATAGTTGGAATTATTTATATTTATATAACATAAAATATATCTATAAAATATATTTAATGTATATACAATATACATTAAATACATATGTACCATAAATATATCTATATGTGTACTTGCGCTTTGATTTGATTTATATTTATTGAATTATAATTAAAAAAAATTGAACACCGTTTTTATTTATATTAATGGGTTTACATTATTTTCTATATTTTAATATAATTTTGGCCGAAGAGTTATTTCAAAACCATTACAGCAACTCTTTGGCAAAAATTAGTTTGAAATAGAAAAAATAACATAAATCGATTTATATAAATAATAAACAGTTTCCATTTTTTTTTATTTATAATTCACTAAATAAAATTAAATTAATCAAAAAAACAATCAAACAACATGCATAAATCATATATTCAAGAAACTGAATATATGATTTTTTTTTAGAAATTATTTGAAAAGACTTTTACAATAATATTTTTATTGAATTATCATTAAAAAAATTGAAAACCGTTTTTATTTATATTAATGGGTTTACATTATTTTCTATATTATAATATAATTTTGGCCGAAGAGTTATTTCGAAACCATTACAGCAACTTTTTGGCAAAAATTATTTAGAAATAGAAAAAATAACATAAATCGATTTATATAAATAATAAACAGTTTTCATTTTTTTTTATAATTCACTAAATAAAATTAAATAAATCAAAATACAATCAAACACCATGCATAAACCATATATTCAAGAAACTGAATATATGATCTTTTTTGTAGAAATTACTTGAAAAAAGTTTTAGAATAATATAAATTATTATTAATGACTTACCATTGACTGTAGTATCACCACGAGGTCCCAACACAAAATGACTTAACATGGTTTTTGTGCCAGCTTTTATGGGGGCAAAAAGGCGCCAAAACAATATAAATCGTTAACCGTCATATTCGTTTATGCCGTTAACTACATACTCAAATTCAAATCTTATATTTTTGTCATAGATTGTTATCTATGATAAAATCATTTATCTTTGGTTGTTATCTTATCAATAAATAGGTTTGGGTATTAGGCAATTGATAGCGCTAGTGTTGGCAAAATCACAGATAACCTGTCATTGTTTATTTACATTTGGATTTTTGAAGAAAATAAACAAATAAATTCTTAAAAGATTTTTAATATTTTTTGGAAAGATTATTATAGTGATTATATGGATACATATACCTAATTTTAATTAAGTCATAATTTAGTACATTAATATAAAGTGAACCTCTGAGTTTTTCTTTGAAATTCTGTTATTTGTCAAATTAATTACTCAATGTCTTTTTATGCAGACAGATTGTAATTTGTGCTACATGAAAAATTTGTGTACTTGGTATGAAATTATATATACTAGAGTGTATATTTATTCAAGTGTTCTATTATATGCTTAGATGTCAAATTCTATGTGTGATATTCAATATTGTACTTTAAAATTAAAATACATTTTCAATTTACTAGAGTATAAATAGATATACATATGTATATATGAGTCAAATTTTTTAGGGCAATACATCTAACAAAAGTTTTAAACTAGTTGGTATTGGTATTTCGCCTTGGGGCAAGTTACATGAACTTCCCGATTTGTGTAAATAATTGACTTAATCCATGATAGATAAATTAATTCATGAGTAGTTAAACGTATTCAAAGTGGATTTATTACACATTATCGAAAATCGAACACGTCAACCCAGTCGGAATATTTTTTAAAAGCAAATTATCAAAAATCAATAATTTTTATAAATGAGCCTGTTTTTTGTAGGACTTTAATTGTTTAGTATGTTCATTAAGACCAAGTACTCCATCGTTATACCAAGTAAATCGTCGAATTTTAATTTTAACAAATGTCAAAAGAGCTACTCATTCTCTCAAACTTTGATGAATTTTTAAAATTAAACTACTTGTCGTAAGGCCGTAATATTTCAGTAAGTTCAATAAGACCATGATATATATCGTCAAAAAAAGTTCCTGAAAATCGGCTTAATTTTTTTTCAACAGTTAATTGCAAGAAAACAGCTCGGTAGATTTTCACCTGAAACTAATCAGTATCATTCCCAACTAATATCTTTCGAACAGTTTTGGATTTTTTTAAATCGATTCGATAGTATGAGCTTAAATGTGGACAAAAAGTTTAACACTTTTTGCCAAATTACAAAGAAACGGCTTGGTCGATCGTCCCACAAAACTAAAAAACGATAATCCTCATCGAGATACATCAAATGGTTTTTAAATTTCTGAAATCGGTTCAGGCGTTTTTGAGCAATCGTCGATGAAAGTTCTAATTTCGACAAATGCCAAAAAGACTATATTAATATTTTGCAAACTTTGACAAATTTTTAAAGCCAAACGAGTTGTCGTAGGGCCGTAACATTTTAGTATGATCTACAAGACTATGGTATCTACCGCCAAAAGAATAATCATAAAAATCGTAGAATTTTTTTTTTTAAACTTTATTACAAGAAAATGGCCTGGCCGATCTCTACCAAAAACTAATCAGCACGATTCCCAACCAATATCTTTCGAACGATTTTTGAATTTTCAAAATCGATTCAGAATTGCGGGCTAAAACGTAGACGAAAATTTTTCACTTTTCTCCGATTTATAAAGAAACGGCTTAGCCAATTGTCCAATAGTCCTCATCGAGATACATCGAATGGCGTTTAAATATTTGAATACGTTCCAGTCGTTTTTGAAAAAACGTCGATTTACGGCAAAAATCTGTTCACACACACACACGCATACTTTTTCCAAATTTGGTCTTATTCGATTCAAAATGGCTTGAAACGTCGAGAAAACATAAAATTAGCGAATCGGATTTTTTGATGAAAACATGAACTTCTCCTTCGGGAAGTTAATAAAGTTTTGAGAATATTGATATTTCTGAAAATTTAACTACTTTTTAATTTCAAAATATCAGAGCGCGTGAGCGCTGCGTTGCAGTATTACGGATAAACATCGATGAGAATATAAGCAATCTTTGTACCTATTTTTAAAATTTCTATTAAGTATCTGTTAATTTGATGTGTATATGTATGATGTTCATTTTGACCAGCCAAATGGCATTTTTTAAATTTTATGTTGAATCTCCGAAAACGCTGGACCAGCCTTCCCAAAAATTTAGTCAGCTTTTCATTTCGTCAACACAAATAAAATGTTTAAATCATTCCAATTGTAATTACTGTTTTGATTGCTGTATAATAATAAATGAGAAAAAAAATCATTCAAATCGGGCGCTCCGTTATCTCAAAAACTAAATTACCATATTCTGTACTTTTTGCAACTGTCTTTGCCAAAAACTAATCATCACGTCTTCCTATCAAGATGAATTTAATTATGAATTTTGGTTTAAATTCCTTACAATTCATAATTTAAAATATTTGCCGATTATTATTATGCATACAAGTTCCCAGTGGTAAATAATAACTTATTTAAAATCTTGTACATTTACTTGATCTTACCTCAAGAAACAAGTCAGCATTTCTCCGCAAAATTGCACAGAGTCAAGTTGTTCACTCACACACACTTTGTTTTACGCGAAATTATAAAAAAAATATTTATTTAGCACTCTAGTTTTATTAATTAATTAATTTACGCGAATTTTATTACTTACTACACACACTTCTGTTTTAAAAAAGTATTTTATTAGGCTGAAATAAATTTGTGGATTAGTTAAGGGTACGGTCAATTTTGCCTACACTGATAAAATATTAATAATATAATTAGTTAATTATTTAATTAGCTGACGATTTCCTAACTATAACATAGTTTACGATTTTTTTGTGAACGCACAACGAAGTATGTGACCGTACCCTTAGAAATCATGCCTAGGAATGAAAATGCACTGACCTTTGTTTAAAATCACCGATTCTTCTGGAACATCCCGATTACCAATTTGTTGTCTGAAAAATTGAAACAAAAATTAAGCAATTTTTAAATATATTATGAAATATCGATTTGAGCTAGAAAAATTCTGTGTATTACCTCGTGATTTCCAGAAGAGAGCTGACCAGGGAACATGAAACAGAAACCAGGAACCAGAAACCCAGGAAACAAGACACTATCACTGCACTAGAACACTATAGAGGCCTTTATGAAACACTACACAACCACTAGAAAAACGATCGTTTAAAAAATAGCTTAAAAATCGAGAAAAACTATCACTACGAATCGACACCAGGTAAATTATTTGACCACGAGCGAATATTTGTCTCTTTAACAATACTGTTCATCACTAAAAGAACTTAGATGGATTTTTATAAAGATGTACTTCTGATCAACAAAATTATCACCAATGAAGATAAAATACATAGCGATTTGTTTTTTCTTTAGCATCTCCAGTTTTATGGTTGGTCCTTTACAGCCTTGTATCTTTTGACTGGTTAAATAGACGAAGATGGATGAATAACAATTCAATGTCAACTAAAAGGTCCTTTTCATTGCAAATTTTTATTTAAATCCATCTTTCTATAGATCTGTATTTCGAAACATCTTGTAAAATGAGAACCTCAGTTCCTGGTCAAACTAAATTGCAAAATTTGACACTGTTAACACAAACAAAACACTTTATAGTCTACAAAACGACCCAAAAGTCCAATTATATTTACTCAAACATCACTACTTTATTATCATTGTACTTTTTTAATGAATTTTATTCACTAGTTCTGGATCATAACATCTAACATATATCCTATGATTGTATATTTTTCACAATTTGTGAAGTTGACTCCTTGTTCTAGTGAGTTCTGCACTTCATTTTTTGAATGCTTTTTAAGGACCTCCATTCTCAGAATTGGATATTTGCTAAAAATAAATAAATTAATTAGAAAAAAACAATGTATCAAATATATAAATAAATTGTATATAAATATAAATAAATTATATAAAGAAAAGCAAAGAAAATATTAAATGCAATACTAAATACCCATTGATATGTGACAAATGAAACCATTCATAAAACCCTTTATTTATTCAAAATTATTTATAAAAATGTCCATATCAGGTTCATAATTTGCCATCATTTGCAATAATTTTATTGCAAAATTAAATTAAGCATCAATTTCTATTTTGTTAATTGTTTTATTTATTTTTTCCATAATCGTATTTAATATACTAATTTTTCTAGACGAGTCGATTGAGAAGGTTGTGCAAGAGTGTGCATGTCTTCAGTATGCACCTGATGCAGATATATTAGCACGAATCGGATTGGACGATTTAACACTAGGTGGGCGAATCTATTATTTATGATAAGGGGAGGTCACATTGGTTTCGTCACAAGGTCACAAAAAGGTCACAAAAATCGTATGAAATTAACATTTATTCAAACTTTTTGACACATTTGAAGGAATGTTCGAAGTCGATGGACGAAACCAATAGTTGCCCTTTAGGGGAGGCCATATCAAGTTATTAGAAATTTATATGAAGGAATTGCATGAATTTTATTATTATTCATATTCTTATAACTTGGAATATGATAAAATTATAAGCAGGACGAAACCATTATTTGCACATAAGGAGAGGCATTATCATAATATTTAAAATATACAACAAGGAATAAATTGCTTTTTACATATATTTAATCTTGTAAAATTATTAATACTATTAATATTTTATCAATATACTTAAGGTGGTTTTGTTTTACAAGACTAATTATTTAAAATTTACAGTTTATCATATATGAACTAATTATTATTATAGTTATAGTTACATATTTATTTTATATTAACCGTAATTAGTTTTATTTTATTTTTCTAATATATAACATATTAGATCATTGAAATCCATGAGAGCTCATAAACTGTACGACAACGTTTATAAATGTTTACATAAAAAGTAAATGAACAAGTGGTGTACAGCATTGTGCCTTAAGGCAAATTGCTGGAACTTCCCGTACCGTAACAAAATGTTCAAGGAACATTAAATACTTTCAAATAAATTAGATTATTATAAATACTGTAACATTGTCTAATATTTATAAGAATTGTATTAACAATTACAACGTTAAAATTATTTATTTAAAGTATACAGGTGATCCTTAGAACTTTAGCCATATTTAAAATAAAAATCTGAATTATTTGTGATATACAAAAAAAAATTATAAAGCTGTTTTGAATCATTCAAATTGGATGCTTGCTTCTGTTAAACACTGCCATTTTTTGCACCTTGAGCTCCGTATCTCTGAAACAGCTAGACCTGCCTTTGTTAAAAACTAATGACCACGTTTTTGCATCATTATGAATTAAACGTTTTTTTTTGGATCATTCAAATCGGATGCTCATTTTTCTAAGAAACTCGATTTCTATTTTATGCACTCTTTTCTCCGTATCTTTGAAACTGGACCTGTTTTTGCAAAAAACTAATCCTTGTATCTCCTTATCAATAGGAATCGAATGTTTTTAGAATAATTTAAAACGCTTGATAGATGCGCTTAAAATTTGTATCCACACATACACACACACACGGACACATCTACTTTTTTTCGAAGATATGCCAAAATATGCAGTAACCTTCAAAATATGAAGATATGCAAGAACTTTCATTTTTGATTGTTCATCAATATGAGTAATTTTGAAAGTACAAAAAAATGCGAATAGAATGTTGAGTCTCAACTCGCACTCTCAACTTAATTTAAATGTAACTCATTTTATTAATATGTAATATAACAGCTACTGAGTTGGTTTGATTTCACAAATTTGTATTTCACGAAGTGATTTTGATAGCATGTATTAATTGGCAGCAGAAACATAGTGAAAATTCAGATTTTCCAAATTTCTTCTTTAAATGATCAGTTTTTACCCTTGTACTTATTTTCAGTCATTGCATATTCCAAGCATATTAGAAATACAAATGTTTAAATCGTATAACTGAATCCGAGGCATTTATTGGTAGAAAACAGTAGGCCACAAAGGTCCAATTTTAATTATCGTAATTATACTGCGAAAACCAGATTAGCCACAATATAACACATTTGAAACAAACCTTGAAATGTGTGAAAAAATTAAACAAGCAATTTTTCAACGAAATATTGCTATGATTACTCAATTGCCTGAAGAAACTAGTGGGGCGCATACATCGTGCTTTAAGGCAAATTGCTGGAACTTCCCGTACCATTTTTTTTTTTAAAAGATTAACATTTTTGAAAAAAATTTACTCTGAAAAATTGGAAAAGTGTATTTTGAAATATTTTGGAAATTCTGAACTTTTTTTAAAGCAATCGTACTGCTTTACCTGCATAGACACGAAATATTGAAGCGCGTAAGCGCCGCGTCGGCGTCTAACGGATAAACATTGGTACGGAACCCATAGGAAGGTAAACAAAATTTATACTTATTGTTAAAATCTCTATAAAATATCTGATAAGTTAATGTGCATATGTCTAATGATCATTTTTGACCGCCAAATGGCATTCTTTTACTCTTTTTACTTTTTTTACTAGATCTCCGAAACCGCCAGACCTGCCTTCATGGAAATTTGATCAGTTGTTCACCTTGTTAATTCACCTTCTAAAGTATGCCAAAATGTTCAGAAGGTTTTGTAACGTAAAGATATAAAAAAATTTTCATTTTAGATTTTTTTGCGATTACTATAACTTGCCCTACGCGAAGTTGAATATTGCCATGATTATTCAATCGGCCAAAAATAATATGTATGATTTTAATATAATTGTACATACATTATAATTATATAATAAGTATTCATTGAGCAATTATATAGAAAGTTACAAATAGTTTAATTTTAATGATGGTACAAAATTATTGCCATATAACAATTTGACCGCAACTGGTGTCCAATACTTGACGTACAAAATTTACTAGGATTTGCAGATTTCCTTAATATCTTAAAATTCTCAAAATAATTTTCTTATAACATTAAAAACCGCATCCTTGTTACATTTCAGATGTCATTTCAAGTTGAACCTGTAGAATAATGCATAGTTCGTATGACTTGTGCATCGCACGATGATATATGCGATATGTCTGAGGATAACTTTTCCTTACGTTATATATTCCCTCTCGCGAAGCCGTATAATAAAGTCAACTTTACTCGGTAATGAATGAACTGAGTTATTTTGTCATCGTAGACCGTATATCATTGCCTCTATGAATATATACAGCGTTTGCTCTACGAGAACATTTGAACGTTGTAAATTTACACACAAAAATGGAGTGAGGGTAAACATATTCAATTTTTACTGAGTGTTGTTGGTTTTAACTGAAGACGAACAATGTGGATTCTAGATGAACAGTTTGAGACTTTGTTTGATATTAATTAAATTTTTTGAAGTCAAAACCGTGACGGCAGTTTTTGTTATGCTAACCGAGAAGGGGGGGGGGGGCTTGTTATATTAATATTATTCATATTCATTTTATTTTTCATCATATTCACCATATATATACTATATCTCTTCTTATATTTTAATATTCTATTCAATGGGTTTTTCAAAGAAACCGGTTTTCTGAAATGTCGGTTTTCTGAAATGTCGGTTTTTGTATAAACCCCAGTTTGTACATTTTTTTCATAACTTTTGGTAATTTACGTATTGATTTTTGAAAAAACCGGGACAAATATAACTGTTAGAAAAAAAACGGAACAAAAGATAAAAATCCGGGACTGTCGCGACCAAACCGGGACGTATGGTCACCTTAATAATTTGCATTATTTTTTATAAAAAGACACCAATCACCATTTAGTAGTTTTATGTGCTGCTGTGATGATATTGGCAACTAAGTAAGTGCCACTTTCACTTTTAGGTGGTTTCAATTGAATGGTTAGGTTTGCTGACGCAGTACAAATGTAATATTACCTTGTGTTATTAAGAAATTTATCTGTCAATCAATATTCAATTTTTAGTGTGTGTTTTTGGTTTTAACTAAAAACTAACAAACTAGATTCTAGATGCACAGTGTGAGAATTTGTATTACATGCACTTTTTTTAAAAACAAAGTGCACCGGTCACTATGTGCTGCTCTGATATGAGGAACAAAGTAAGTAAGTAACTTTCATTCTTAGATGGTTTCAACTGAACGGTTAGGTTTGCTGATGTAGTTCAAATATAAAATACCTTTTGTTATTAGGGAGTTTAGCTGCAATCTGTGCTAAATTTTAGTGAATGTTTCAGTGCTCTTACCAGAAAACGAGCAATCTAGATTCTAGAAGACCAATTTGAGACTTTGTATTACATGCACTTTTTTTTAAAAAAAAAAGACGAAGTTGGCAACTAAGTAAATGACACTTTCATTCGTAAATAGTTTCAATTGAATGGTTAGATTTACTGACGTAGATCAAATATAAAATACTTTTCGTTATTGTAAAGTATGCAATTCAGCTGTCAATCAGTAAAAAAAGCTTTTTGATCGATCAGTTAGTTGTCGTTAGACTTTCGTTAGAAAGCATTCATTTTACTTTTCTTAAACAAGATCGACTAATCATCATCGAAAATTAGAAAATCACCCTAATTCACTCGGTGCTCCGCTGCAACAAAATCGAAGCTGATATAAAATTTAATCTATGTAAATTTAAATATATTTTCTTTTCATTCTCACTTATCTACTATAAACCCATTCTGTTCTACAATTATAGTACAAAACAGTAATTTTTCATCTTTGTTTATATCTATGATAGTTTATTACACGTCTTGTGCACCAGTTTAATAAATATGTCGTTTCACTAGTGCACGAAGAAAACCTTCATGCAAAATGCTTACGAGAATTTGAATTATTTGTTTATTTATAGGTACGTATTCATGTTATTTATGGATGTAGTTACCTATGACTATAAATAGCTTCCAGGCTAAAGTTATGTGAAAACGGCTTCAATATATAATGAAAACTGCACACATCACTGTCGACACGGGACTAAATGTAAAATTAACTTTTCATATGATGATTATCTATGAAGTTTCTAATAGAATATTTAATTGTTCTTAACAAAATACTGCAATATAAACGCATCTAAAATGAATCGTACTTTGCAATGTGAATAGATGTAACTTTCTCTTCAGAATATTGTGAACGTAAAATACATCATATTAATCCATCAAATATTTAGATGGGGTAAATAATTTATGAAATTAATTAATGATCTTGAATCAAGACAACTTATAATAATTTCGAATATGTTTCATAAATATCTCACTATCTTTCTATAAACGTTATTTTGATGTTAACAAATTTAAAAAAAAACTTAAAAAATACATAGCTGATAACATGGCATTTAAAGTTGAGAAAAAATCGCCCAAAAAATTTGTATACACGATTTTGTGTAAATCTAAAAGTGATGTTTTGAACCGATTATTATTTATTGGAGACCATTAAAAGATGATATATATTTTAGAATGTTATTTATTTAAATAAAATAACACGATGTTAAAGATTGACAGATTATTGTGTCGATGTTACTTGTTTGATTTTTAGATTATAATGATACTTATTTGTATGCAAATATTTCCATAATGTACACAGTTTTAATAATTTTATATTATTTTTCTGATTGGTTAATTTTTGAGTGAAAGCGCTGACCATTACATTATTATTACATTATTATCCAATCAGGTTTTGACTTGTGACTTCATAGGATCGACTTCAAAGAATCTAATTTTTTAGAGAGACCGATTGCAAAATGCATTACAATATGAGGGATTATTCTAAATTTTGAAATATGAAATTTAATTAAAAAAGTTAGGTTTTTTATTTAGGTTATTATTGCTATACTGTAAGAAAGAATTAAAAAATATCTATATAATTTCATTGGACCAGTCTTAGACGTTAACAAATGATTTACCACAATTATCAAGTATACTGATTTTTACCCTTATATTTAACCATAATAAATTTTGATTATTTTTTATATTTAATAATACAATTGTATATATTAATTTATGAAATGGAAATTTGAAGATTTCTCAGTTGCAAATATCCTGAAAACCAAGGATTCAAGTTTCAATATTAATTATTGAATTATTAAATTAATTATTGAAACGCTTGAATTTCAACAAAAATATAGTACAAAAGAATGAATGATTGATTACATAATATCAAAAAAAGTATTATATTTCAATATTTATTTATAAATTAAAATACCATAATGATTAATTATATTAATTAGATTAATTATATTATATTAGTGTTATTTATTTCTTAAAATTGTTACGGTTTTTTTATCATTGGTTTTTAATTTTCTACTTTGGCATATTATAGTAAATATTAGTTTTAGTATATTAGTAGTATTTTAATTTGGTTTCTCTATACATTTGTAGTTAGAAAAATTGAATTTCAATCAAGTTTACACAGTTCAATAATCGACTCGGTCAGTCTGACATCAAGCAGTCGTGACATCGATTGTCACTTGGAAATATATAAAGCAACATATTTTTAAGTAAAGATAGCATTTACCCGGCATGGCTGCATAAATAAAAAAAAACGACATAGTTAACCTTTATGTTCTACTCGCTGTTCTAATGGAAAAATTAAAAAAAAATGTTTATATTTACTAATTTTTCATTTATCATTAGTCAAATGCTTCTTCAAGCAATACTAGATCAGCTGGCACAGTTTTCTTATAACTCATCATAAAACAGTATTAACTCAAAGCTTACAATAGTTATATTAGATAAAGGATGCCAAACATTTGATTTATTACTAAATAAATTTAGAGCAAAATTCATAAATAATACTAATGAACAAATGTGTGAAATTAATGTGTAATCAAGGTAACAAGGCAACAAAAAAACAACCAGGCGTGAATACAAATTACCATGTTTAGTTAATATTATTCTAAGATATTACAATCAATTCGTATTTCTGATGATATTATTAATAGATCCATTTCAAATATAAATAAACGAAAATCGAACAAATACATTAGAAGTGTATAAAAAGGTTTTCCCGGGGGTGTGCACAGATGGCATTGCGTGAAATCACGCCGAACGTGTTACACGTCAGGCGCGACGTCACGGAAGAAAATAGAGGTTGAGGAAGAGAACGTCTTGAGCAGAGAGAATGTTCAACTGTGGGAAAATCTTCGAAATTGAAAAAAAATCTGTTCAGTTAATACCAAACTCTAAATCAGAAACTGATTAAAAGAATAGATTTGTTGTATAATCTAGCATTTTCTTGTGCAGACGAAATCCTATAGTTCAAAATTACATTTATTGCACAATAGATATTTTATATTAGCAGTACTCATTATATTCATTTTTCAAAAGTATTTTATGTGTAACTTAAGCAAAATTATGTAATGATTAAAAAATACATTTTTTGTGTAATCTAGCATTTTCTTGTGCGGACGAAATCCTATAGTTCTAAATTACATTTATTGCTCAATAGATATTTCATATTAGAAGTACTCCTTATATTCACTTTTCAAAAGAATTTTATGTGTAACTTACGTAGTTGTAACAACCATGAGATCTGATAAACCAACATCTGTAATAGGAAAAAAAATTACCCATAACCAATAATACAGAATTTTCAGAAAAGCGATTACCAACTAATAATTATGACAATTAGTTTTTAATTAACTATGAACCATATACCATCATTCAAAATAAACTATATTATTTGATCACAATCCTTACGTCTATTCTATATTGTATTAATTTTAATAATTTAACATGTATTAAGTAATTGAATTTTTGATTTTATAAGAGACTGATAATCAAACTTAATTATTAAGAATAATGTTTTGTCATGTTTAATTTGAAACTATCTATAAGCTTTGACATACAATGATTAATTTTGACAAGATGCAGCATATTAATAGTAAAAACAAAATTAGAGATGCAGAACAAAATAATATAAATGTTATTACTCATCCTATATGTAGTGATATAAATACTCTAAAATGGATAATTTCAGAGTATTATTCTTTAATTTTTTTATTTTATTATATAGTAACTGACAGATCTTAAAGGTTCTATGAACTGTTATCATGAATCTTTTTAACCATGTGACTATTAGATGGCAACCCAGTGGTTGTTCTATTTGTTTTTATAATAAAAAATATTTATGAATTTACAAATGCTGATGCTACAATTTAATCTTAATGCAGCAATGCCAGAAAATCAGTTTTTCTCCCAAATTATATTTATCCAAATTTCTAAAAGTGTGTTTTATTGCATTGCATTACGTGATATAGTATAATTTTCATTTCAAATATGCATTTACAGTAAGTGCAGAGTAATTACCGGTGAGTAGCTAGTTGTAATAAAAAAGTGTTCTATTTAATATAGTTTGTGAATATTTTTTATAATATTTGATTCGTTTAAGATTTTTTATGTACGGTTTGATATTTAGGATTTATAAGTTTTCGATGCTTATCGTGAAGATTCAAAGCCGAGACTAATTTCACTACAAACTTCTTATATTCTTTTAATTGCCTCAGTCGCATATATATTGAAATATAATGAATTAATTTTGTTTAATTAATTTTTTAATGTTTTTGTTGGCTTCATTATCTATTTATGCAAGGCTATTATATTTATTATTCAGAATAGTCTAAGCAATCTAATAACTCTAGAACTGGGCTAAAACGTACGTCTAGTAATGTAGCTCTTTAAACTGATAGCAAAGAGAAAAAAACTACGTAAGTAGCATGATATATGGATAAAATAACAAAAACTAACACTATATTGTGTGAGAAGATTATATATTGTGATAGACAAATAGTGACATATAGAGATGAATATTGTAGAGAGTGTATTTAGAGACAATAAACGAGTGATTAGAGAGGAACAAAATTAACAAATGCGAATAAATTTGTACTTCTGAGCAAGCTTCAAACAGGTAAATAAAATTCATGTTGATTCTTTTATTATAATTTGATTAAACATTTTCTGCACAAGAACCATTAGGGTGTTCAGTAAACATCCTTTTACACACCTGACTTTTCCAGAGTTCCTCATTTCTGATGGTATTTAATATCAATTTTAAAATAGCACGATATTTCTGTGAATATTATAAAATTGACAAAAAATTAAACAAATGACAAATTTGTCTGACACCGATACAGAAACATTTAGAACCACAAGGAAGTAGAGGGCCTTGCGTAGAGTTTGTCTCTTCGCAATGTTTATAAATGTCACTTCGTTTCTGCGACCGTGTGTATTTTATGTTTCTGTGTTTCGGTATTCTAACTCTGGTAGACTTGTGTATGTGTACGTTCATTTTACGGGTAATTTATTTCGCACGCCCTCTACAAGAATGAGAAATATACCGCTGCAAAACAAGATGTATAACCTTGTAAAAATCATGTTGAATAATATATATATATATGAACTCTAACGAACAATGACGGAAAAATACCTGTTGAAATACATTAGACGGGTTAAGTAGGTATATGTGAGTGTAATAAGTTCGCATACAAACGTGATAAATTGATAAATGTAATATATATATATATATATATATATATATATATATATATATATTTATGAGTAAGTTCTTCAAGGGCATACATCAAATAAAAGGCAAAGATTTAGAAGTTAATCTTTAATTTTTCCAAACGTTTCGACATAGTATTTTATGTCATCATCAGTGGATCTACAGAATGAATATTGAAAAATTAATATAATCTAGGAAAAAATGACAGAAATTGGAAAAAGAACTATAGATATAAGTAATATAATTATAGCAATAACAATTATACTTAACAGATAGATAAACAAGAGAAATGAAAAGTAAAAAGAAATATATAAAAACATACAAAAGCGTAATATATATACATAAATATACACACAAACAAACATGTATATATGATATGCATGTAAAAACACGTACACATATGCATATATACATACGAACAATACGTATATATAAACATATACATACGGACATGTACATATGTATATATACACATATATACATACATACACATACACATATACATATATACATACATACACACATATATATATATATATATATATATACATATACACATACATATATATATATACATATACATACACATACATACATATGCAATACAGACACATACACATATATAGACAATGAAGGTAACTTACATAAATATGGTCTTACATCAGTAGCTAGCGCTAGGAACACAATTTTGCACTATCATATATACATTAACTTGTTTTTTTATATATTAATTTGTTGAACAGAGTATGGCAAAATATTTGTGAAATATATAATATATTTTGCACAGAGAACGTAGTTTATGTGACAGAGCCCGAGGCTGTAGTAACATGTGTTTAAAAATTATTTGAAGAGACCGTTTGAGGGAATAGTTGGCGGGTTTTTTACAATCAGTGTTTCTAAGTATGGGTGAGAGGCTAAGAATCAAAGTTCGGGATCGGACCGCGTAAGGGTAGGTTTACAGGTTCGGAATTACGTAGGTTAAGAGGAAACAAATTTGGAAATATTATTAAGTATCACCTGATAATTTTCACAGAGTAAGGAGGCATCATGGCGTTTATTAATACAAAATTTCGAGGTGCTGATCAGACAAGATTCAGCAAATCTTCTCTGAATAATGTTCCGTTCGTGATAAAGTATACTAGCGTTATAAAAGTCAAAAGAATGTTTAAAATTTTTTATATGTTCTGTTATCATAGTTTGATTTTGTCGTGGGTTTTTAGAGTTATTATCATGTTGTTTTAGTCGTTTTATTAAATTTTGTCCAGTTTCACCTATGTAAATGGAATCACAATCATTGCATTTTAATTTATAAACAATATTTGATGTGCGTTCCAAACTAGTGGGTGATTTGAGGTTGGAAAAAAGGGAGCTAAGGGTTAAGTCTATGTTACAAATTAATCTTAAGTCGACCTTGTGGAACAGTTTTTTCCAAATGGGAAAGAGTTCTTTAATAAACGGGAGACAAACATTACCAATAAAGTTATTGTCTTTGGAGATTTTGGTGGAAGAAGAAGAGGTATTATTGTTATTATTGAGAAATTTGAGTCTATTGTACGTGACAGAGTTTATGAGATTAGAAGGATAAGAGTTATTAATAAGTGTTGTGTGGATTAACGATAAATTAGCAGACCAAAATTGTTTGTCCGAGAGAAGTATGGCGTGGTCAACTAAATTAATTATAGTACCTATTTTCATGCTAGATGGGTGATAGGAATGAAAATTTAAATACCTGCCCGACCAAGTCGGTTTTTGGTACCAATTTGTGATGATACGGTTATCTAAGGTTTTTATAATTTTGACGTCAAGAAAGCTGATGGAATTGTTCTGTTCTTTTTCGAAAGTGAATGAGAGATGTTCATTGAAAGAGTTGAAATTGTGGAGTAAAAGTTCAAAGTTTTTAACTGGCACACAAGTAAAAATGTCATCTACGTACCTGTAATAGAATTGAAGATCTAATTTGCAAGAATTAAACACTTTGGTCTCTAAATATTGTAAAGATAACTCAGCGAGTGCTGGAGATATAGAAGAACCCATAGGTGTGCCAAAAATTTGGTAATAGAAACGGTCGTTGAATTCAAAATATGTGTTGGAAATTATAAATTTTATTGACTCAAGAAACCAGTGTAATGAGATAGTTGTATGACATGAAATTTCGTCCCATCTAGCTGTGATAGCGTCTAAAATTAATTGTAGGGGAACGTTAGTGAAGAGGGATACCACGTCTAGACTCACTAGTAAAGAATTATCAGGAAGTACAATATCACGGAGTTTATTAACCAATTCAAAGGAGTTTTTTACAAAAAAGGGGGACTTAACAGTGACTGAAGAAAGTATGGTGTTGAGAAATTTGGAGAATTTTGAGAGCGGGGAGTTCAAGTCAGCAACGATTGGTCTGAAAGGTACGTTAGGTTTATGTATTTTGGGTAGTCCGTAAAGTTTGGGGTTATACGGATGTAGGTTTTTGAGGCTAGGCACAATTTCTGGAGAAATTTGATTTTTTGAGACTAAAACGCTGATGAATTTATGAAAAGAACGGTTTATACGTTCTGTAGGATCTGAGATAACTGGGGAGTAAGTTTTTGTGTCAGTAACTAGCGCGGAGACTTTTTCTAAATAAGAAGATTTATTTAAAATCACTGTTATGTTCCCTTTGTCGGCTCTAGTGATTAGAATGTCGGGGTTTTCTTTTAAGAAAATTTTACAGGCTTTAATATCTCTAAGAATATCTAAACAGTCGATTTTTTTTGAATTAAAAGATTTAATGAAGGAGAGAAAGTTTTTGCAGAAAATTGAACGGGTATTTGTTTTTATTTCAGGGTCTTTTATGTTGTAGAGGCCTGATTCTAAACTGCTAAGCACTTTAATAAAATTTAGGTTGTGAGAGTTATTCGGGATTGCAAAATTTGGACCTAGAGCAAAGATGTAAAGAAGTCTCTCAGGAATCGTAACGTCCGAAAGATTTTTTAGCCATTTGTTGATGAGTGAGTCGCTTAAGGTTATTTTGGACGAATTAATTCTGGATTGTAAAAGTTTGTTGAATTTGTTAGTGTAAGAGTTTTTTGATTTGTTATAGACATGTTTATTACGAATAGATTCAAATTCCGTGAAACTTTCAAGAATCTCCGCTTCAACAGTATAAGCCAACCAAGAGTATGTTTTATTAATGGCAAGTTTCAAGTTATTGGTGTTGCGGATACAATTTTTAATTTCTAATGAGAGGAGATGTAAGCTTAAACGAGAGAACTTGTTATTGAGTGAAGTGCTCAAATGGTTGAATTTTTTAGTATTGAGACGGTAAAAATTTGGTATGATACCTTCTTTTCTGCATCTTATCAGGAAAATTTGTTTGTTAATGTTGGTGGATAATTTCAAATTTAATTTCGCGATTTGTTTAAATTCAGATAGGATGTACGATCCATAGCATTTTTTAATAAAAGAGTAAAAAGATGGATTATGGCGAAGGTCATTAGAGGTGTTAAGACCGTGTTTAGGATTATTGGGTTTGGACTCTGTGGGTTTCATAATGTGAGAGAAAGGAGAGGATAAGGGAAACGAAAAAACAAAAGCGAACTCAACGAGACGTTAAAGAAAAAAGACAAGTATAGTGTAAATATGTCAGCGCGTACAGAAAAACATAAACCAAAAAAACGTTAAAAGAGAAATGGCAAGTATGGTGTAAAAATATCAGAGGGGTACAGAAATACAGAGGTTATATTAAAATGTAATTAATATATATATATATATATATATATATATATATACATATACATACATACACATGTACATATATATACACAAACGTATATAAACATATACAAAACCATATATATACACAATTATATGCATATATATACATACATAACCTTAAAACACACACACACACACAAATACACAAAAACTTGAAAATGAAATAAAAGTAAAAGCTTAATTATGTACACATAAAAGTACAACCATACATATATACAAGAATACATGCATGTAAGTATATAAACCAAAATTAAGTAAAATAAAAGAACATAAAATGTTACAAAAAGAATGTGTCTTGAAAGCAAGCGTAGTGAAGTCCTGTTCTATATCGTAGAAGAAGAGTAGTAGTAAAAGTCTGTTTCCAGCCCAGGATTCATATGTTAAAGTAGTTAATTTTGATGTTGAGAATATGAGTAAGTTCTTCAAGGGCATACATCAAATAAAAGGCAAAGTTTAGAAGTTAATCTTTAATTTTCCAAACGTTTCGACATAGTATTTATTTGTCATCATCAGTGGATCTACAGAATGAATATTGAAAAATTAATAATCTAGGAAAAAAATGACAGAAATTGAAAAAGAACTATAGATATAAGTAATAAAATTATAGCATACAACAACATATACGAACAATAGATAAACAAGAGAAATGAAAAGTAAAAAGAAATATATATAAACATACAAAAGCGTAATATATATACATAAAATACACACAAACAAACATGTATATATGATATGCATGTAAAAACACGTACACATATGCATATATACATACGAACAATTTGGAACGCACATCAAATATTGTTTATAAATTAAAATGCAATGATTGTGATTCCATTTACATAGGTGAAACTGGACAAAATTTAATAAAACGACTAAAACAACATGATAATAACTCTAAAAACCCACGACAAAATCAAACTATGATAACAGAACATATAAAAAATTTTAAACATTCTTTTGACTTTTATAACGCTAGTATACTTTATCACGAACGGAACATTATTCAGAGAAGATTTGCTGAATCTTGTCTGATCAGCACCTCGAAATTTTGTATTAATAAACGCCATGATGCCTCCTTACTCTGTGAAAATTATCAGGTGATACTTAATAATATTTCCAAATTTGTTTCCTCTTAACCTACGTAATTCCGAACCTGTAAACCTACCCTTACGCGGTCCGATCCCGAACTTTGATTCTTAGCCTCTCACCCATACTTAGAAACACTGATTGTAAAAAACCCGCCAACTATTCCCTCAAACGGTCTCTTCAAATAATTTTTAAACACATGTTACTACAGCCTCGGGCTCTGTCACATAAACTACGTTCTCTGTGCAAAATATATTATATATTTCACAAATATTTAGCCATACTCTGTTCAACAAATTAATATATAAAAAAACAAGTTAATGTATATATGATAGTGCAAAATTGTGTTCCTAGCGCTAGCTACTGATGTAAGACCATATTTATGTAAGTTACCTTCATTGTCTATATATGTGTATGTGTCTGTATTGCATATGTATGTATGTGTATGTATATGTATATATATATATATGTATGTGTATATGTATATATATATATATATATATATGTGTGTATGTATGTATATATGTATATGTGTATGTGTATGTATGTATATATGTGTATATATACATATGTACATGTCCGTATGTATATGTTTATATATACGTATTGTTCGTATGTATATATGCATATGTGTACGTGTTTTTACATGCATATCATATATACATGTTTGTTTGTGTGTATATTTATGTATATATATTACGCTTTTGTATGTTTATATATATTTCTTTTTACTTTTCATTTCTCTTGTTTATCTATCTGTTAAGTATAATTGTTATTGCTATAATTATATTACTTATATCTATAGTTCTTTTTCCAATTTCTGTCATTTTTTCCTAGATTATATTAATTTTTCAATATTCATTCTGTAGATCCACTGATGATGACATAAAATACTATGTCGAAACGTTTGGAAAAATTAAAGATTAACTTCTAAATCTTTGCCTTTTATTTGATGTATGCCCTTGAAGAACTTACTCATATTTCTCAACATCAAAATTAACTACTTTAACATATATATTTATATATATATATCCTTATGTTGCATTCATCAATATTTGTGTTGCACTCAATGAATTCAAATACATGTTTCAAGCAATATCATTTGTTTCCGATTTTTATAAATCTGGTATTCTAATGGTTTCATCCTATATCAAGCGTTTAGGTATGTCATTTTTTAAAATATCAAGAAAACTAGTGATGCATGGCATCATGCCTTAAGGCAAATTGCTGGAACTTCCTGTACCGTAATGAAATATTCGAGGAATGTTAATGTTTTCAAATAGATTGTAATAAATACTATAGCTTTCAATATTAGTATTTCATAGGCAAAGTATAAGAGCTTATAATATATGGTAATGATGATTTATATATGGTTACATGAAAAGTTAATTAACAAAACTTAATTAATCGGACCTTATCTAATATTTATCAACTGAATGCATAGTTAAAATTATTTATTTGCAGTATATAAGTGAGTTTTAACATAACAGTTGAGATTAAAATTAGAATCAAAATCATTTTAGATATTTAAAAAAAAATATTATTTTTAGAAATGGTTTGCCTTTCCCAAAAACTGATCGTTTCTTCCCACTGTCAACACAAGCAAAATATGTTTAGAATCATTAAAATTGGATGTTTGAAATTAATTAAATCATTCAAATCGGTTGATCTAAAAATCGCCTACAAAACATTGTATCCACACCCACACCTATGTCTTATAAATTATGCAAAATACGCCTGAATAAATCCTATAGCAAATAGATAGCCTTTTCACAGTTTTTAGTAGCAAGAAAGAAGGAAAACATAGCGTTGCCATAACAACGCTATGTCATCGGCTATATTATCGCAGAATTGTCTCCAATAATAATACCAGTAATTATCAGTTTTAACTAAAAACTTACATAATTATTTAGAACAATACTTACAACTTATAGCGACACGTTTAAAAGTCTATTTGAGCTTTACAATTAAATTTTGTGCAAACCATTATTCCCAATCAATGGATTAGTCTTCGAAATAGACATTTTAAGCACGAATTGAGGTTCAAGATGTAACATGCGCAAATATTAAAAAACAGAAATATAATCTATGCTAATATTTGAGAGGTATGTATATAATATAGTTAGCTATGCGTACTTGAGATGTTTCTTGATATTAACTTGATATTAGGTATATGTAAACGAAAAACGTTCACATATACCTAAAATTGTGTTAACGTAATAAATTAACTATGTAAGATCGTTAAACTGTATTTTTGCCGATTTATCTAAATCAATCTTGAATGATTTCTGTCTTAAACATGTTTGTTAAGAATTCGTTTTTAAATATTTTATGATCATTGAATTATTTACTTTAAGTGAGCACAGGATGCACGTTTAGATTAGATAATTTTTCCATAGCTTAAGTAAATACTTATCTCTTTTATATTTTTATATCATTAATTTAAATTTCAATACTACAGGAAAACCAAATATTGCAAATCCTTTATTATACATATTAACTTCCCGTAGGGTAAGTTATAGTAATCGCAAAAAAATCGAAAATGAAAATTTTTATATATCTTTACGTTTCAGAGGTTTCTGAATATTTTGGCATACCTTAGAAAAAATGGATGTATGTGTGTGTGTGTGTGTGTGTGTGCGTGTGTGCGTAGTATGTATGTGTGTGCGGATACAAATTTTCGTCGACGATTTCGGGAACACGGATGAAGCAATTTGAATAATTTAAAAAACATTCGATCCGTATTGATAAGGAGACGTGCTGATTAGTTTTTGGCGGAGGTAGGCCTAGCCGTTCCGAAGATATGGGGCAAAAAGTGCCAAAAACGGTACCTCAGTTTTTAATAGAACGGAGCGTTCGATTTTAATAATTCAAAAAACATTTTACTTGTATTGACAAGATGAAGATGTTATCAAATTTTTATAAGGGCAGGTTTAGCGGTTTCGGAGCTATAACAAAAAAAGTAAAAAAAAATGCCATTTGGCGGTCAAAAATGATCATTAGACATATGCACATCAAATTATCAGATATTTTATAGAGATTTTAACAATAAGTATAAATTTTGTTTACATTCCTATGGGTTCCGTACCAATGTTTACCCGTTAGACAGCGACGCGGCGCTTACGCGCTTTATATTTTGTCTCTATGCATTTAAAGCAGTACGATTGCTTTGAAAAAAAGTTCAGATCATCCAACATATGTCAAAATAAAGAAAACATTTTTTTTTCAAAAAAAAAAGATTAAAAAAAAAAAAAAATATTTTTTTTTTTCAAATTTTTTTTTTTCAAAAAAAAGTAATTTTTTGTCAAATTTATAGTTTCTCAAAAATCTTATTTTTTCGAAGTATTTTCTTTTCAAAAATGTTAATCGTTTTTAAAAAAAATAATAATTTTTGGTACGGGAAGTTCCAGCAATTTGCCTTAAGGCACGATGCCCTAATTGCCTTAAGACAGAATTCCACTTACAGCTAGTTTATCATTGTATTAAAAGGATACATGGGTACCCTTCCTAGAAAATGTACCAGGTTAATTCAAACAATCATATTATTAGAAAAATCCCAAACTCTGTATGTATTTGTAAGTCTATGTAAGCTTTAAGTATGTAAGTATTTGTAAGTTGTACTCCATTCCAGAGTTTCAATCATTTTTCTATCATTTTTTCAAATTTATAAATTTAGTATTCAGTTAGTCGCGATACTGGGCACTTGTAAAGCCTAGGCAGTAAATGGTACTCATATATATTAATTAATGGTAGTACATTGTAAGTTACTAAATCTTTTTAATTAATAAATTTATTTATTACATATCGAGGGTTGTTCAGAATTCAACCGTTATTTACAGATTACATAAGTGTTGACGTAATAATCAAACAGCGTTGACGTAGGTAAGGTGTAATCAATGCCTTTATGTTTGTAATAATAAACCTACTAATAATAAAATTTGATCAATACTAATCTATGAGAAACTAGAAGTCATATCATATATTCATTTCTATAAGATCAAGAGTCATTGCTCCACAAAAAATAGAAAAATTTACTACTTATGTGAACTACTTACGTGAACAATTTGGAATTAATTGATAATCACAAATTTACAAATATCGTGAATGCAGTTCTTGAACAATAACATCCGCAATAGAAACTTGAAGCGCGATATTGCATTATGCTGCAATATCTTTGTTAGTATTCAGTTCCAGTCTGAGAGCTAGATTAGAATGTTTGAGTCAGTTTCTAAACGGATTTGGTCCAGTTTGGCTATTCACATATATTGTATATAAATCGGCTATAGCCAGCATACATATAGAGCCGGTGGGAAGAGCTATCGAACGGTACAAGTTACCTTGATAAGGAGAGGATGCATTACGCTGCGGGAGAACTGCAGTGCTGCACATAGCAATTTCATTAGCATTTATGAATGAAATTGCTTATAATCGCGGACGTGAGCAAATTCGGAGAAAATCGTACTATGTTGATATTGTTAATTGAGTGTAATTGACGTCGAACCGTCTCCGACTATTGGATGATATAACATTAGAGACTAGAAAAAAAACATACATCGTTTAACTATGATTTTTTCGCCACTTGATTGAAGTCGTCAATTTTCTAGATGAAAATTGAAATAACTTAATTATTAATCATAAGAATATATTTATTGTGTATTATTTATAATAGTTATGTTTATATTATTATCATTAAAATATTGTTATTCAAAATATTGTCAATATTATTCATAACGAATGGAAAAATAACTATTGAGTTGTTTTTCCAATATATCATTATAATATACAATGTCCCTATTACAACTGACAATTCTAAATCATCAAATTTGATAAATGTCCTTAACTGGACGGTTGTAAATATAGGGGCCGATTCTGCCGCATAACAGAAAAATTTTATGGCAAGGCCATGATATAAAGAACTATAGTCCAGTCATTCAGGCAAATTAGATAAGAATCTTGGAATTCGAGATATCCAGCTGTGAGTCTGTAAATACTTGTATATTGACACCCTAAAGTTGTCTCAAAACCTACATATGGTAGTGTGTCAATACTATATGTATGTTTTGAGACAACTTTAAGGTGTCAATATACAAGTATTTACAAACTTACAAACTTACAAACTTATAGCTGGGTATTTTGAATTCCGAGGTGAACTTGCTATAATGACTGGACTATTACATACTGAATATTGGCAAAAGCCTTGTAGTTGGTGTGCAGTCAGATGTATTTCTCAGATAGTCAGGTAAAGAACCTAAGCTAGAAACCACACAACAGGGTGTTCCTGACACAGCTTCATAACATACGAGTGATGTTGCAGAATATTAAAAATCCTGAATGCACAGTAGATACATGACATTCTGACAGTATTCAGTATCATTCAGTAGCATAATGTATGGAATTTGGAGCGTAACATGGCCTTGCCATAACATTTTTCTGTTATGCGACAGAACCGGTTCCATAGCAGGGAAGAAAAAAAAGTGTGATTTTTTCATAGCATTGTGTCTGAAATCATAATTCAATAATATTTTATGAAAATCTAAGTTATGCGGAAGTTTAATTTCATTTTATATAATTTTCTTCACAAATATAATGTAATCATTGTTCATCAAATTTCATGTTATGCAGAGCTATTTCATATATACCATACATAGATATAATTTATCTTTGTAGATCTTTATAGCCTTATTACATATTAGTATTGGAGCAAATTGACAATATTCAGTATCATTTAGTAGCATAATGTATAGAAGTCATGACATTTTGACAGTATTCAGTATCATTCAGTAGCATAATGTATGGAATTTGGAGCGTAACATGGCCTTGCCATAACATTTTTCTGTTATGCGACAGAACCGGTTCCATAGCAGGGAAGAAAAAAAAGTGTGATTTTTTCATAGCATTGTGTCTGAAATAGTAATTCAATAATAGTTTATGAAAATCTAAGTTATGCGGAAGTTTAATTTCATTTTATATATTTTTCTTCACAAATATAATGTAATCATTGTTCACCAAATTTCATGTTATGCAGAGCAATTTCATATATACCATAGATAGATATAATTTATCTTTGTAGATCTTTATAGCCTTATTACATATTAGTATTGGAAAAAATAATTACCTCCAATATAAATGTGCTATGACTTTTTGTACAAACAAAAAAGTAACAATAATATTGATACCAAATAAAATTATTATTGATGTGTTAAATTTTGCCATAAGTTTAATTAAACCCGGCTATTATTAAACATAATTGTGCAATTGATAATAATAAATACTTATGAGAAAAACTTTCCAAATATTATATATAAATTAAAATTCAAAAAATATTGATTATGTTTTGAGTATTAAAATGTTAATAGTCATTGAAGTCAAAAAATGAATTTATTTGTCTATAAGAATTTGGCTTACATTTATGGAAAATGTAAGTTAAGCAGTAGAAGTACTAAATCATAAATGAGTTGATTTGAAATTGAAAAATGCATAATAAAAATGTACAAGAGGCAACAAAATGGTTTATCTAAAGTAAATTATATTAACATTAAATGTTGACACAGTGGTTATTGCTGTAAAACAAATGATTTCAAAACAGGTAAATGCATAAGTGTAGTTTACCATATTTTTTTCATACATATATCCTAAAATTGAAATTTTGTGTACTGGAATTAATAATTTATAATATAATGAACAGATATTTAACTCTATTGAAAAAAATAGTATAAACATAAACAGATTTGCAGATGTTTCCCAAACAATAAGAAAAATTGTTCGTAATAACTAAATGGCTTGCTTTTTGATTCAATTGAGAGTAAAAGCCGATATTTTTTATCATTTAACTTGAATTTTTCCCACAGGTTTTTGAATTGAACTCACTAAATTATATAGAAGCATTTAATATCACGTTTTAAAACTAACAAAATAAATATAATTAACATTTTTTGTTTTCACCTATATAGTATTTTGGAATTGAATTCATAATAATCGCTATATAAGTATTTATTTTGAAACTTTTATTATTTTGTATAATAAATATGCATAAGTAAGAGACAAACCAAGAAATCAATTAATTGAATTGTTTCGTATTATTCTGATAATGATAATATCATACTACTATTACAAAAGTTCGTCCCAGAAATGAAAGATAGAGTTTTTAAAAATAAATTTTATGAGCAAATACTTGAAGCAAAAATAATTTACCTTGTAATGCCAATAATAAAAAAACTATGAAGCTATAAATAGATACAAAGAAATTTAATGTTAATAAAATAATCACTCATTTAGAAAGTTTTCACTATTTTTATTAGCTGCCTCTGTGTAGCCTTTTGCTAATTATTAATTTATGCACAAATGAAATTAAAAAATTAATGCATAAACAATAAAGCAAAAACTTGTTTAAAAATCTATTATCAGATATAATGCCATATAATATTTGATTACTATTTCACTACTATATTTACAATTGTCTAGTTAAGGATATTTAGTAAATTGATTATACTGCAGCATATTTATATTATCAAATGAATAATGTTTGATTGATAACAAAGTTACCAATATTTGCTTTATCTTTTGTCTTTGTGTTTGTATTATTCATATTTGTTCCGTTTCGTTTATTTTCATTTAATGAGTTGTTTATTTATGTATTTATGACTCATATCAACCAAAGTTAATTTAATTACCCGATTTTATATAATTTTGCTAATAAATAAAATACAATAAAACAATAAAAGTGAATGGAACTATAGACTTTTAAGTATGGCTCAGGATATATAGAATTGGAAAAAAATACTGCAAATATTTCGAGTAAACTTTACAAACTCCCATAATTTTTTTTTACTAAATCTGTATTTATCTTCCGGAACGTGCTTTCTATGCGTCTGGAGGCTGGATGCCCGGAATATGGATGCATTGTGTATGATTGGTAGGTATGAGGAGGTGTTCACCATCTACCCAAAAGGTATATAGGTGTATTGTTGTTGCACAATATCAATTTCCATAGCTAGTTCACCGGAAGTTTGTATCTGCTACTAACTTGCTACGGTTCCAATGTAGGATGTATATCTATTGTACATTCTGAACATTTGCAAGTCTTTGAGTAATTTTGATTGTTTTCGATAAGATTACGCACATAGGATGATTATAAGATAGAATTCACCCTCTAGAACTCTGGTTCAGAGCAAAAAAATAATTTCATATCAACTTTTTGTAGAAAACTCTTATCCCATTGTTTCTCATAGAATTAACACTGGCTACTTCTACTTAATACCATATAATTATCACATGTTACTTAATTTTTTTTTTAAATTTACTAGATGTCCAATAATGTTAGCTGTAAATTATATGGTGAAATAAAAAAACGAAAAAAATAATTACATCCGATATCCTAACATAATGGTAATTATGATTTATTATATATTGAAAAATTGCTAGAATAAGTTGTTTTTTCTTAATTTCCTTATGAATAGGATTATGACATTTACATCTATAGCGTGTATACTCACAATGTACAAGATTATCATATTGGCACTCCCGTATTTTTGTACACCGCTTAGTTTTATATTTATTAGTGATTTAATTGCAACTCTATTGTCTTAGTTCAGTACTTTTGAACAATTTTTATTTTTTCATTTCATGAGCTGTTGTGATAAAATTTATCCTTGACAATGTTGCTTTTTAAAAGACAATCCAACACTCATAAAAAATGTATAGATTGAGCAATTTAGATGCGAAATGATTTCATTATTATAATTTCTCTATTACTAACAATAATTTTCAATTTGATAAATAAATGGTGGAGATAAATTGTTTACAAATGAAAACATATAAGATAAATCTGATGTTATCAGATGATATCAGACTTGTAGGATCACTACTGAGTTCCAATTACTGGGACAAGAATAGCAATAAAATTTTAAATTAAGTATTCAATAATTATGCCATAATTGTTTAAAATAATCAATAACTTTTATAAAAATATTGATTAAAAGAAATTGCTAAATGCTATCATTATTTTCATAAACTTTAGGGAAAAAATCTGCATTTTACGAACTTATTATAAGATCTAATATTACCAAAAAATTCTTAAAAATATTACTAACATATTTTTGAACAAACAGCTGTGTGAATATTATCAATTTTTAAGCTAAAATTTAGCTGTGAGTATGGCTCATACTTACAACTTAAATTTAACAATAACGTTAATAAGTATAATCGGAAAAAAAAATTAAATTGTATATGGACATCATAGTACGGGAGCCAGCAACGTTTTCGAGCAAGCATTTTAGTCAGGCTGGTTTTTTGGTATGTGGTCCTTGGTGCTCTCTCGGTTAGGGTAAGGGCCGTCTGGCAGCTGGAAGTGGTTGCGTTAATTAGTGCGCAGCCAATTTGTACAACGCGATTTCAAAATTTTGAAAGCATTTTAGTCAGTCCAATTTTCGTTTTTTTGACTTCGAATAGGTTCACCAGACTCAATTTTTTTGTTGCCAGACATTTTGGGCGCTGCTAAATATGTGCCAGACGCCAATTTATTTATTAATTTTTTTAAAAATTCAAATCATTTTAGTCCGTCTGAAATTTTAGTATTATGTTCGTTAATTGTAAAAACACGTAAAATTAATTTGCCAGACGTTTCTGCGGTTGTTAACCATGTCTGGCAAGCAAAAATGTCTGGCAATATGATACTAGTTTATAGCATTTTAGTCAGTCCAATTTCCATTTTTTGACTTGATATTTGATATGATAACTTGAATAAGTTATCCAGATTCACATTTTTGTTGCCAGACATTTTGGGCGCTGCCAAATATGTGCCAGAAGCCAATTTATTCATTAATTTTTTTTAAATTTCAAATCATTTTAGTCCGTCTGTAATTTTAATATTATGTTCATTAAGGGTCAAGAAACATAAAATTAATTTGCCAGACGTTTCTGTGGTTGTTAAGCATGTCTGGCAACGAAAAAAGTTTGGCAATATGATACTAGTAGACAGAGTGAGACAATCGCCAAATACATTGGCACGAATGAAACAAAAAACTATTAAACTCGTAAGAGCGCAATACGTATACTATTTAAAGTTAGTGCAATTTCAATAACATTTTCATATAACAAATAAAATAAAGTTAAATAAAGACCTAATTAGAAAAGACAAAAATTGCATCATATTAGTCATTTTTTAAATTTTACTAGCTCTAAAAAATATGTTAATGATTCTAAAATATTGCTGTTAATATTTTCAAAAATTTGACTCGACAGTGGTTAAGTAACATCGTCAATTTCCTAAGAATATCATATATTTTAAGTTTTGCAATGAGAACTGACAATAATCATTATTTTTGTCGTACGCAATTTTTTTTATCGCAAAGTTAACTGAGTCAAATGACTTCATTTTACATGGTACTTAGCTTTAGCAGCAACTATTTGTAACACATACCTATACTTAATACTGGTAATACTAGTTTTGCTACCTTACTAGTTCAAGCTACCCCTAGAATAGAATCTTAAAATTCTAGTATATATATACAATATATATTGTACAGCAAACATCCTCCGCTCTTTTTTCTTTCAGCTTTTAGCTGTAAATTGAGCAATGTTTTTTAAAAATCGAAGTGTATTTAATAATTCAAAAATTCAAATGAGATCATTTTAGATCAATATGTATCACTATTTATAATGATAGTCATTCGACCTAGGTCTCTTAAATCAAGATTATAATTGGGAATATCGTTTTTTTAACGACGAATAAAAACGTCTATTATACAGATTTATTCGTCTTATGGCTTAATGATACAATAATACAGTAATGTAGCTACAGTTTATCTTCCTTCTCATGTGTTAGTACTAGAAACTGGCACATTTATTCAATATGATAACTGTTTAAGCACTTTGGATGTTATAACACGCCTCGCATTCATTTATACATAATTATTTCGATTAATTCCTTCAAAACAATCAGGTATGTGACCCTCCCACACTGGGACAATAATACTACAATGTGATATATCAAAAGACTCATTAAACTCATCTATCCAACACAAATCAATGGATTTTTATTTTTCACTCATAATTCACCTTCGATGATGTATTTATAAAGGCTGCATATTATGAGAAATATGAATTTTTTAACTTTCCAGATGGCAATTTGTAAGAAACGGTGATTCTAAAGAAAAATGGTATAAACACAATTTTGCAGAGAAGTTTATAACAAACACATCTGTCTAATATAGTTACTTGATTTTTCTTATAGTTTTCTGCCTAGTAAACGTATAGCGCTCTTACGAGTATAATAGTTTTTTGTTTCATTCGTGCCAATGTATTTGGCGATTGTCTCACTCTGTCTACTAGTATCATATTGCCAAACTTTTTTCGTTGCCAGACATGCTTAACAACCACAGAAACGTCTGGCAAATTAATTTTATGTTTCTTGACCCTTAATGAACATAATATTAAAATTACAGACGGACTAAAATGATTTGAAATTTAAAAAAAATTAATGAATAAATTGGCGTCTGGCACATATTTGGCAGCGCCCAAAATGTCTGGCAACAAAAATGTGAATCTGGATAACTTATTCAAGTTATCATATCAAATATCAAGTCAAAAAATGGAAATTGGACTGACTAAAATGCTATAAACTAGTATCATATTGCCAGACATTTTTGCTTGCCAGACATGGTTAACAACCGCAGAAACGTCTGGCAAATTAATTTTACGTGTTTTTACCATTAACGAACATAATACTAAAATTTCAGACGGACTAAAATGATTTGAATTTTTAAAAAAATTAATAAATAAATTGGCGTCTGGCACATATTTAGCAGCGCCCAAAATGTCTGGCAACAAAAAATTTGAGTCTGGTGAACCTATTCGAAGTCAAAAAAACGAAAATTGGGCTGACTAAAATGCTTTCAAAATTTTGAAATCAAGCTGTACAAATTGGCTGCGCACTAATTAACGCAACCACTTCCAGCTGCCAGACGGCCCTTACCCTAACCGAGAGAGCACCAAGGACCACATACCAAAAAACCAGCCTGACTAAAATGCTTGTTTTGAAAACGTTGCTGGCTCCTATACTATCATTTCTGTATTTCTTCAGTATTACATACAAAATAATTTTGACAATAAATCTATTGTAATCTATATTTTATAATAAAAGTTGATTGTTAAGTTTATACAATAATGAAGATATATTCTATCTTCATTGTTTAAAACAGTATTTTAAATCAGTCAGTAATAAAAGTAATCTGGACAAATAAAATGCTTATTTCAAGAAAAGATTAATGTAATAGTGCACAATAGTGAAAACAAATCGCATACTAACATTTTTAACTTCCCGAAGGAGAAGTTTATGTGTTCATCAAAAAATCCGAATTGCTAATTTTATGTTTTCTCGACATTTCAAGCCATTCTGAATCGAATAAGACCAAATTTAAAAAAAGTATGTGTGTGTATGTGTATGTGAAGAGATTTTTTGCCGTAAATCGACGTTTTCTCGAAAACGGCTGGACCGATTTTAAAAATTTAAAAGCCGGCTGGACCAATTTTAATGCATCTCGATGAAGACTATTGTTTGTCAGTTTTGTGCGACAATCGGCCAAGCCGTTTCTTTATAAATCGCAGAAAAGTGAAAAAATTTTGGTGTACGTTTTAGCCCGCAGTTTTGAATCGATTTTGAAAATTCAAAAACCGTTTGAAAGATATTGGTTGGGAATCGTGCTGATTAGAGTTTTTGGTAGAGATCGGCCGAGCCGTTTTCTTGTAATAATGTTTAAAAAAAAATCGACGATTTTTATGATTATTTTTTTGACGGTAGATATCATAGTCTTCTAGATCATACTAAAATATTACGGGTTATATATCATGACCTTATAGAACTTACTGAAATATTACAGCCTTACGACAAGTAGTTACATTTTAAAAAATCATCAAAGTTTGAGAAAATGAGTTATTTTGTCGTTCGTTTTCAATTATGTGTAATTGAATTCATTCGGAATAGTTCTAATCAATCATAAATTAATTTATTTTTATTGATTAAATCGATTATTTACACGTATCGGGAAGTTCATGTAACTTGCCTCAAGGCTAAATATCAATACCAACTAATTAAGTAAGGATTCTATATAATCCAAAATTTGTATTTTAAATGTTTGATATAATTACATTTTACTTTTTGGCGGTCTTATACCAATAGTTACTATTAAAAATATTTGTAAAATTTAAGCAATGCAAAAAATTAATCTGTTTCATTTAAGAGCCTGTATAAAAACTCGTTTGTTTAAAAAAGGGAGCACTTTCATATTAATCAGCAATATTTAATGAGGAATATAATAATGAATTCAAGGTAAATGACCTGATATACATTAATTATCAGATTAAGTTGTTTTGATGATATATATTACTTGATCGAGTTGATTTGATATTTATATAAAAAAGATCAAATTTATATGTCCATTAATGTGCAAACAAATTATTACATAGTGCAAGCAACGTTGAAACCTAAGCTCAGTTTATCAACATATGTTAAATACATTAGTCTCTTCGGGCAAATAACGGATTTAGTATCATATAAACTCCTAAGTTTGCCGCCCAAACTTCATGGAGATAGTTCGCATAGTTCAGAGTGTTTTAAATATTCAAGAAGGCAGTTACAACAGGATTCCAATCGGAATCCCGGTCTGCATTAATTACTTCCTCCTAAGTTAATGAGTGCTTCTATACGAATTACCTTAATTCGCAGAGCCCGCGCTATTAATCCCAAAAATCTCAATGAAAAACGAGAAAAAGAGGCGAATGTACGAATGTATTACTTGAAATTAGTTTAGTTTCTACTGGGACATTGAGAGAAGGCTGATCCCGGGGATTTATTGTTTTGGGCACTCAATCTTTATGGAATGGACAATCTGGATGGAAAAATATATATAGGGGTATATTATGGGAACGGACGGTTTCATTTTTGACAGACAATTTTAATTATTTTCCTGCATTAATATATTTAGATTTATTATTTTTAAATCAAAATTGTGCTGTATATAATTTAATGTTATTTCTTGCCAAAAAATGCATAAACATGAGCAAATAAAAATAATGTATATATTTAATATATACAATTTAATCATAATATAACTATCACATAACTAAACAATATAATTTATGAAATAAATTTGAAATAATATGTGGTGACATATTACTTTATATTTTTGTTCTTATATTTATGCATTTTACGATTGTTGTGCATTGTGAATATATAGTTATTACTTGTTGATTTTTAATCGATTACTACATATGAGTTGTTTTGTTGGTCAGTTCGCTGTGCTCATTGTTTTATATATATTTGGACTTTTCTTATTTTTAAACCAAATTAAAAAAAATCGAAAATGAACATTTATATATATATATATAAATATATATATATCTTATATATAAAATTCTTCTGTAACAATGTAAGTTTCATTTTTCCTCCTAAACTATAATTCGGATTTTTATGAATCTTCCTGAAATTTGTTCGGGAAATTTTCTAGAATGTTTTGATTCATAGAAATATAGTTAGATTGTAGAAATAAATAGAAAAAATTACAAAAAACCGCTTATCATTGTTTGCCCTTGAAAATATTTGAAGCTTAGTTTGACATTAAAAACAATTGAAGACTGTCATTTGCCAAACATTTCTATTCACTTATAGGCTAAGGCAATATTAAAATATAATAAATTCATGATTATGAATAAGAAAAATGTAATCTCTACATTATTAATGCCGAAAAGCAGCTGAGATGTGCCAGAAATTAAATTAATATAAGATGCAAATAATATAACATGCGTCTGACGTGCGCGTGGTTTGCTTTTGATTGCAATAATTTTGTTTGCGCACTTTGCGAACAGATTCGCCGTACGAATTCGTGCAAAAGAGACAAGCCATAAGTGATTGCGCTCAAAAATATTCAATTTGCAGTCGTTTTGCCTTACTATACTAAGTCACAATACAAAAAAAAAAAATTTAGAAGTTTCATTGTGTCAAAAATTCATATGTTTGTCATTGGGTACGGAATATTTACTCAATGGAGCGCTTTCGGTCTGAACTTTTTTTACTGTTTTCCATTTCGTTTGGAATTTTGGAACTAGGTTCATTTTACTCTTCAGAAGTGAAAACAATTTAGACTCCTTTACCACTTCTCTGGTGGATGACATTTCTTTTCATTGGTGTAATTTTACTTTTTTCAAAATAACGTTGGGTATCGATAAAAGAACTAATTATAAGAGAAAAATGTTTAATAATGTTTTTCAACAAAACAAATACTTTTCAAGTTACTGGCTACTGAAAGTTTGTTTTTTTTGCGTTTTTCATCATTTTTTGCTAATATCTTCAAAAATATACATTTTAACGAAAATCATGTAATGAACAAAATTATACCAATTAAAATCTTAATAAATCGCTATTTTATAGTGTTTTAGGAACATTATTAGGCTAGATATGAAAATGGGTTTTTATAGTGCTCAAAATAAGCTTTAAATTGAGTACTTCTACGTGTAAAATGAGTAAACTATCATGCAAATAAAAGACGCATATAATGTTTTTTCATATAAATCAAATAGTTTTTCAGTGCCATTTCCACCAAATTTAATATTATTATCATTTAATCATCTTTAAAATAGTGTATTACAAGTTCTGATAAAATCAGAATTAAAAGAGTAATAATCCAATTAATGCGGTGGATGGTGACGGAGTACAAATTGTTTTCACTACTGAACTTAAGATAAAGATTAGCCTATTTCCAAAATATCAAGTAAATTGGAGCACAGTAAAAAAAATTCACAGAGCAATAATTTTGTTGACCGTAAGTTGAATAGAGCAGATGTTAACAGGATTTGACAAATTAATTCACTTCAAATATAAACTTAAGCAATAATGTATATTGATTGATTGGAAAAAAATGTAATTTAGATATTAAAATTACTAAAAGCCAGTTAAAATATGGTACGAAATTATGAAAATTATAGGCAACATTATTGAAACAATTATTTTGGGTAGAAAAATAAAAGGTGATATTGCACCTTTGCCGCGAATGCTATATATTAATTCTTTCTGAATTTGTTGCACTTTTTAAAAGATTTCAATTTTCAACACGAGTATCTTATGCTATGACCATAAATCAAAAAGGCAGACGATCATTTTTAGTGTGATAAATTTGGAAAATCAATGTTTTAGTCGTGAATAAACAAAAAATTATTCATTTATATATCCACATCTACAGGTATGACTAAAAATACTATATAACCCTTAAATGCAATAAAATAAATTGAGCTATTGGAAATAAATTTGTTCTATAAATCGCAGTGTATAATTTTTAATATACAATTTTATTGAACATTTTTTGTTAAATGAATAATTAAAGTGTTAACCGTGGGAATTGAGAACAATCATTTTATTTGAAACAGTTCTACATTCAACGTCACTCATATATTGGTGTAAATAGTAATTCAAAAAACAGTAATTATTATTTTTAACTAAGCAGTAAATATTAGTATAAAATATTGAAACATTGTAGACGTGGGTACAGAACAACGTCTGTCGGGTCAGCTAGTATATATATATATATATATAATATATATATATATATATATATATTTATATATTTACGTTTCAAAACATCAGTGTGTATGTATGTATGTGTGTATGTTTTGTCTATAAATATCGGGAGCACGAATAATCAATTTGAATAATTCAAAAGAAAATATGATGTGTATTGACGAGGAGATGTGCTGATTGGGTTTTGAAAAATGCAGGTCCAGCTGTTCTGGAAATGCGTAGCAAAAAGTGCAAAGAATAGCAGTTTTGAGAGAACAGCGCATCCGATTAGAGTAATTCAAAAAGCATTATATTGTATTTATAAAATAAAATGATAAAACTTATACAATATTTATAATAATTATTTTGAAATATTTAAAACCATTGTTATTACTTCTTCATATTTTTTTATTGATTTTTTTTATTTCGTTAATGATTAGTTACTATACGGGAAGTTCCAGCAATATGCCTAAAAGCTCAATGCCATGCGTCACTAGATGAAAAATTACTTGAATTTTTTGCTAATAGTTTTGTTATCTGAAAATTGGCTAAATCTGTGAAGATCTTAGCTTTATTGCAGAATACAGTCAATAGTCGTCAATAGTTCAAGCTTTTTTTGTAATACTACCCACTAATTCGGTCGTCATAACAACAAAAGTAAACAATTTTTAATATAAGATCGAAAAAGAAAAATGTTGAATGATGTTTATTGTTACGCAATTTTGTTCAAAGATTCACAATTTTACATTAATAGCTATATTTGCTTGAAGGATACAGTCGAAGATAACTTTGTTATAGATTTATACAAAAGTGACTAAAGTTACGCAGTCAAAATAAACTCTGTCGAAAAAAATTGCAGTGTTAGAAAAGTTGTAAATGACAAATCTTATAATAAAGATTTTTCTTTGAAAACAGTATTTAAATGGACCTGTGTTTTGGTATCAAAAAATATAATTTCTATACTAAATCTATACTAAAAAATTAGTTTATTTGATGAATCTGCATACTTGTTAATAAATGTTGAAACTTGAGAAATTTTAAAAGTTTTCTAGTAAATACACCTTTAACTTAACATTCGTTTCAGTTTTAAAATCGACTTGGGAATTGAAGCAGATGCTCATTTCCGCATGCAAGAGATCTAGATCTAGGTTGCGACTGTAAAAATTCATGGTGGCATCTAAAATCCTACCTATTTCACCGCTATTTTGCAATAATGATGGATAAGAAACGTAAAACAGGTATCTGGACAAGCCATCTTACTGTTGAGAATTTTATTTAAAAAAATAGGTTCTATCTACTTATTTAAATCGACTTTTAATTTACCAACTTAAAAAAGTCTCAATTTCATAGTCAACATTTGTAATTTATGTCTTAATCAGATCATAATTTTCTTACTTATAATTAATAATAGCATATTTAAAAAATATTTACGTTAAATATTATTATTTGGATTAGATTATAAAAATTTCAAGTATTGCGATTGAAAAACTATAGTTTTGAAACCTGCCAATTTGTAATAAAATTGTCTTTTGCAGAAACAATTCTATAAATTGCTAATTATTCAAAACTATGCTTATTGAATATAATAACATATTGAAACAATTTATGCACTTTTTCAACTATCTTACATTTCATCCTTTTATGTTACAATCAGGTGATTGTTGGATTGTGTTTCGAAGCTTATATTAAGCATTAGAAGTATGTATCGAAATATATTCAAAATTCAGATCTATTAAAATTTTCTTGAAAATTCTGCTTGAAATTTTTTTCATCAATATACTTTCTATTATAATAGCTATAGTTTACACATTGTTCATAGTTCATTCATTCATTCTCTTGTAGAAAACATGGTAATTTTTGTTGTTTAAATTGTAGTATAATTCTACAAATTTAATAATATTAATACGTGTTTATTATGCAGTAGTATTATACTGTATGTTAATATAATGGATATATTTAATTATCTTTTTAATACTAGGATAAACAGACTACATGTACATTTCACTCTTCATTTCCAATTTATGAAAAAATATTGTTGTTTAGTTTTACTGTATGATTATATATATATATATATATATATATATATATATATATATACATTTAAATATTGTGCATATATTCAAAAGTGCTAAAAAAATCTTTCTTCTAAAAGTCTACAAGACTTCATTTATATGCATTAGTTTCCGTAGCGCTTTCCATTGAAAACATTACAAGGATAGAGACTCGCGAAGGTGTCTTTTATTTCTCTACATTTTTTTGTAGAGCGCCATGAAGACAATGTAACAGGAGAAGCAATTATAAAATGACACTCGTGCAGCATAGAAGTGTAAAAAACGTGCTTTCTTGTTTTATGACGTGACCATGCTTGATGCATTCGTTGTATACTATAAAATTTACACATTTACATAAGAAATTGATTGTTTGACAATTGTTTATAGCAATGTTATATTTTTGTTGAGTCAGATTTTGTTCTTGGACGAAGCAAATTTTACATTACACTTCCAAATTTATAACAAAAAGTAATAATTGAAGTTTCTTGCATGTATATATCAACGGCATAAATTGCATGTAGTAATTGCAGATGGTGTAATGTAGGGTGACCTACCAGATTTTTTCTAGTAATTTTTTTAGAATTATAGTGTAAAATATAATAGTTTTCTCAAAAATAGGTTTTCCTTGGAAAATTAAAAGCTAATGCATTAATTTTTATAAGATGATTTTTTTTAATAAAAGTTCCTGATTTAACATAACACCATCTGAATTTGAAACTATAATGTGATCATAATAAATCTACGTCAGTTTTACTTACAATTTTTTATATTTTTTTAAATAATTGTGAGTAACAAGAAATTCAATTGTATCTATAATTTTGAAATAACTAACAATAAGTTTTATGAAAAGCTAAAAGTAGCTTTTTATTAGAGTAGCAATACGGTGTTTAAAAGTTAATCAATAGTTGATTACTAAGAAGTTGAATCAAGTTGTTTGACTCAAAGTAGTGTTAAATTCAATTTGAAATATTTTTCATATAATTGATTATTCTTGAACAATATTGCTTTGAAAGTTCTGTTTATCATAAACACATATAAAAAATAACACAGTCTTGAACTTTAAGATAATACCAAATTTAGTTTCATTTACTATTTTTCAAGAAATAAATATATAACTTTATTATTTTTACGTATAGGTATATAATGGCGTACTCAAAATTATTGAGCAATTATATATGTACATATATTTCATTTCTGAACAAAGTTTAATACCAAATTTAGTTTCATTTACTATTTTTCAAGAAATAAATATATAACTTTATTATTTTTACGTATAGTTATATAATGGCGTACTCAAAATTATTGAGCAATTATATATGTACATATATTTCATTTCTGAACAAAGTTTAATAGAGTTTAATTTGATATTTAATATCAAATCTATGGACTCTTATCATAAAATAAATATCAGCGTTGATATTTCAAAGTAAATCAATGCTTATTATGTGGTAGTGAATAACAAATAAAATCTACGTGAATTTTGTAAATTATTTGGTCAAAATTCAAATGTATAAGTAAATAGTTGCTAAAATTTTCGTTATAATAGAAATCGTGTTAATCAAAAATCTGTTTAAAAAAATGAATTGAAAAATTTCAAATCAAACTTCAAATTTCCAGGTGTATTTACTCCTTGTATTTTCAAATACAGGTCTTAGATTTTAAATGAATTTTAATTGTTTGAATTGAAAAATATGTGTCATTCAGGTGAAACTGAATTCTTTCAATTTTACAATAAACGAGTGTATAATTGTATAATGATTATTTTTATTTGTCATCAATAGATACTCAAGATATCTATGAAAAGTTAAATAAAATGACTGAAAATTATTTGAAGAAATGAAAAATCTTGAATGAAAAAAGGAGTCTTTAGGAACTAAAACTTAAAACGTATTGAAATGTCATATTAGAAATATTTTTTTCAACTTATATTTTTCATAACATCAAGATAGCATTAGGCATGGTAAACCTTTTTTTTAAATTATTAACCTTCTTATTTATATACATACATCAATCTAATTGCATTTAATATCATTAAAAACTGCATATAAATCAGATTCCAAGCAAATATATTTCCTTAAAATGATTTTTATATAATAATTATCCTCCATGCAATCTATATCTTGACATTATTCTTGGCTTTCCTTTGTTTTATTTCTCAGCGATTTGTGTTTTAGACCGAGACGGATTAAATGCGATGGTGTTTTAAAAAACGAATTTGGAATTGGTTTTTAATGCAAAATCTTGCATATATTATCCAAAGAGTGAAGTTCTCTGGTAGAACTTTCGTATTGTATTTATGCTGATTAGAATTAGATCAATTAATAAAACCCGTATCGATTTCACGTAGAAATTCTTGGAAACGTAGAGAAGTAGTGATACGAATGAATTTTGTAATAGCATAATATTTTTAATAAGAATTTTGCAAACTTTCAATTGCTAAATTAAATTATACATGCAATTAGAAATTAAATAAGTAGAATAAAGAGGAAAATTTTGATCTGCAACCCACATAAATATTAAGCTTTTACGTCTGAACATTTTATTCTACATATATTAAAATTTCTGTAATCCAATTAAAGAAATAATTATTATATAAAAATATAATAGAAAACGATCGGACATTCATTGTATATATTACAAATGGCAATTATTATTATATTACCTTGAATGAATAATGATTTCAAAATAATTTTATTTGAACAAATAAACTCTTAAAACCCATTATTCTCATGGAACACAAAATTAAAAAAGAAATATCAATATAAAAGTAAAGAGTTTGAATTAGGCTCGTTAGGGTCGAAAATCCGGGCGTCGAATTCAACTTGCTGCAGCAGCAAAAAGCGTTGCTGGCGCAATATTATTATTCACATTGTAATAAGCGCACATATTTTATGAAACATCGTCGAGAACGCGAGTCAAATGGTATTTATTCAAGAGAATATAAAATGTAATGAGTTCGTTTTCTGAGGCAATTCTACAGCGTTCTGTTTATCTTGTTAATAAGTCGCTTTCATTCAGAAGGTCAACTTCGGGATAGCAAAAAATTTAATATTACATATGTTTCAGTTGAGTTACTTTACGACTAAATTATTATCTGGAGTATTTACTTAATAATATGAAATATAACTTAATTTAGGTCATAGAAGCAAGAGTTAAGCAATTATATGCTAGATTTATTTTTAAATTTTGAGCTTTGAAAAAAATTACTATATATATAAAAATAATGTAAAATATGAATACCTAAATTTAATACTATTTCCATGATATGGTAGAAAAATCTAAACTGAAATCATACTATTTAGAATATTCTTGTATTTTATAACAATTGTACCATTCTTTTAAATTCAATATGTTTGCAATTTGCATGTAATTCATATATATTTTTATACACATATTATAATAACGTGGCGTAAACACCGATTTTTTCACGTTTTTGCATGCTGAATAATTTATAAAATAATTCAAGAGAGAGATAAATTTATATTTTACCAAGACAATAAAATTTTGCATTTCTTCCTTATGAATTGGATTTAAAAAAAATTCTAATTACTTTTTGTCAGTATCAACTACAACTGGGTTTTCTATATAATTAAAAGAATATATTAACACATAAAAATATCTATATAAATTTATCAAAATTCAACTTATGCAGTTATTTGTTTATCATCAAATTTTATTATTAATATTTAAACGCTAATGGAGACCATAAAACACGTGGAGCGCAATTCTGGTAAAAATATTTTTCATCTGTTGAATATAACGAATTATATTTTCATGTCATATTCCGCAACTCTTGGGAAATATGTAATTTATTTAAAGCATGAATAATTCGTGCGATTATTTATTCTGTTCATTTTTTCTGAGAGTTTTGATTAAGTTTGGATCGTTATAAGTTTAGCGAGAGTTACTTAGGCATCTTGATAAGTATGCATACAAATATATATATATATATATATATATATATATATATATATATATATATATATATATATTATCTATAATTGTACAGCGTTCATGCTGGTTAAATAAGGCGTGAGTAATTTTACGGAAAAACTAGTGGTGCACAGCATCGGGCCTTAAGGAAAGTTGGTGAAACTTGTCATACTAAAGAAAAAAGTTTAAAATTTTTTGAACACATTGAAAAAAATCGATTTTTGAGAATATTGCAACTTTTATGGAAAATTAGATTTTTTCTTATATATTGAATTTTTTTTGAAAATTTTGAACTTTTTTTCAGAACAATCGAAAATAGCTATTTTAGAAATAAAATATCGAAGCGCGTAATATAAAAAAACTTTGTTATCAAAATCTCTATCAAACATCTGATATTTGTTGTGAATATCTCCAATGCACGTCGAATTTTTAACCGCCAAATGACACTTATTTTCCTCTGTATCTGAAAAGCCATTGGACTTGTTTTCTCAAAAATTCAACCAGATTTTCTCTTTATCTTGCATTGATAAAGTGTTTTTTCAATCATTCATATTCTCGAAAACTGAATTACCATTATTCGGACGTATTTTCGTGTTATTATATTGGCCAAGAGGGTGACAACCTTCAGGGCATTAAGCTTCACACAAAATTGTTGCTATCCCTGATAGAGGGGGTAGCGGAGCGTTTTAATTGAACTAGTTGTTCACTTTTGAAAGAAAAGTCCGCGAAACAACATGTAAAATAAATAACCAATAAATATATCTTCTTTCATTATAACTTAGTAACAAATCAGTGATTATAATTAGAACTGCAAGAAAAACATAATATACAAACAAATCAGTATCAGTCCACAGATACAAGGTTTAAATTATAACCTAACAACCTGAATTATCTAAGGAGAGTTTTAATAAATTTGCTAAGTACGTAACATAAGTACAACCATATTTGGCACTTTTACCCCCTATCTTTAGAACCCTCCTTAAACAAAAATTAATCAGCACGTCTCCTTATCAGTAGGAATCAAATGTTTTTCGAATCATTCAAATCGGTTTATCCGTGTTTCCGAATTCATCGACGAAAAATTGTATGCAAATACACACACACACAACCGTTTTTTCTTCGGTATGTCAAAATGTTCATAAACCTCTAAACCGTAAAGATGTATAAAAAAAATAATTTTAGATTTTTTTAACTTCCCATTGGGCAAGTTATAGTAATCGCAAAAAAAATCGAAAATGAAAATTTTATATATCTTTACGTTTCAAAGCCTTCTGAACATTTTGTCATACTTTACAAAAAATAGATGTAGTGTGTGAATGTGTGTGTGTGGGATCGTTCAAGTATTACGTAAGCAGATTTATTACAATTATTTACCCCCCCCCCTCTCCCTTGTCAGCAAAAGTAAGCAAAGTTTTCACCCAAAATAAGCAAATCAATAACCCCAAAGGCCAAAAATGATCATTAGACATATGCACATCAAATTATCAGATATTTTATAGAGATTATAACAATGAGTATAAATTTTGTTTACATTCCAATGGGTTCCCTACCAATGTTTATCCGTTAGACGGCGACGCGGCGCTTACGCGCTTCGATATTTTGTCACTATGCAGTTAAAACAGTACGATTGCTTTGAAAAAAGCTTAAAATTTCCAAAATATTTCAAAATAAATTTTACTTCAAAAAGTCTTTTTTTTCAAAAAAAAGTAAATTTTTGTCAAAAATTTATAGTCTCTCAAAAATCTAATTTTTTCAGAGTTTTTTTTTTTCAAAAATGTTAATCTTTTTAGAAAAGAATCATTTTTGTTACGGAAAATTTCAGCAATTTGCCTTAAGGCACGATGCCATGCGCCCTACTAGTTGCCATTACTATAACTTGCCCTAAGAGAAGTTAATAAATTAGCCAAATAACTTTATGCTATCGAATTTCATAAATAGTCTAAAACTAAAGAAGTAGCACATCGAGTATATCATACTTACATCAATTCTACCATGACTCTGTGATTAATATTTTAATAAATCCGACACGACACACTTGTTACCTAAGACCACATGTCCCTTCTCTAACGCGTGTGTAACCTTCCCCGAGCGTCATTTATCGTAAACAGTTCCTTTAAGAAACCCTTCTTTAGCGTACCCTTTAACAATTTTTCACAATACGTTTTCCGCGGCCCACTCTCCGTGCGCAAGCCGTCGGATCAGCGATTTCTCAGCCGCGAGTCAACATCATCCCAGCGGCCGCCGAGAGCAACACATGTACGCTCAGTCGTGACACATAATTAATCACGCTCCGAAACGTAAACACGTGTACGAACACGCCGCCGACCACGTACGTCGTGCGTTATAAATCATAGAAAATGCAGCGATAAGTACATGAGCTTTTTTTTTCATACTCGGTGCAAAGGAACTTTTAGCTTGATTGCTGGTTTAAAATAGATATACTAACCGATGTAATGTGATCAGATTCTGTTAGTTAATATGGGGCAAGTGATTGGAAAAAAATCAAATATTGCAAACGGATATTTTGAGCATTTCTGTATAATTTGTAAAAACACAGATTTCACCCCAAACAGGAAAGAAATCAGGTTTTAGGGGTTAACGTAGGATATGCTACTGAAGTATTTAAATATTTTGATAATTTCACCATTATTTAGAAAAAAAGTTCTTAACTCAAACAAAAATCAAACTAGTGTTGCATGGCATCGCGCCTTAAGGCAAATTGCTGGAACTTCCTGGAAGATTCCTTTTTTTAGAACTTAAAAAAAAATAAGATTTTTAAGACCTTTTAAATTTTTGAAAAATTTGTTTTTTTTTATATTTTGAAATATTTTGGAAATTTTGAACTTTTTTCAAAACAATCGCAATACTTTAGTTGCATGGAAGCAGAATATCAGAGCGCGTGGGCGCCGCGTCACAAAATAACAAACAAGAATTGGTACAGAACCCATAGAAATGTATACAAAATTTGTTTTTAATATTAAAATAGCTATAAAATGTGATAATTCGATGTGCATATGACCTATAATAATTTTTACCCGCTAAATGGCTTTTTTTCATTTTTTTATTGTTTCTCGAAAACCGCCAGACTAGTCTTCCCAAAAACTTCATCAGTCATTGTATACATAATGTAACTAAGAATTGAAATTCAGATATTAAATAAATGATCATCTGAGCAACTATTTATTTCGAATATTTTTTTTGTCGATCAAAACTTTAAGTTTTATATTACAAAATTGTTGAAGTTCATAAAAATTAAATAAATAAATAAATATTTCGTTTTTATTAAAAACGATTTTCAGTTGATATCTTTGAAACCTACTTATAATATCTATAATTGTATAAATCAATCAATTTGTTCAACACATTTACATTCCATCTATTTCATGTTCTAAAAATTAAATTTGAGTGTGGACGTTAACGGTAATCAATAGCTACTCTACTAGCTATCAGCGAAAGAGCACAGAACCTGCAAATATTTTGGCATATATGATTAGTAATTCGAAAATGTGGTCAATAAAATTCTAGACTTTCATGATTTTTTTTATAATTAAACCGCTTCGCCAAATTTTTTTCAACGTTTTATTACGAAGAAACGGCTCGGAGATCTTTAGCAAAACTAATCAATACGATAGCCAATATTTACAAAATCGATTCAGAATTGTGGGCTAAAATGTGGATAAAAGATTTTACACGTTTTTGTTAACTATAAAGAAACGGCCAATCGTCGTTTTTTGAGAAAACTTTGATGAAAAGTGCAAAACGAAAACGTTACAGGCACACATGCACATATGTACACGCACATACTTTTTTGCAAATTCAGTCTCACTCGATTCAAAATAACTAGAAACGTCGAGAAAACAAAATTAGCGAATCGGATTTATGCGCGAAAGCATTAGTTTCTCTTTCAGGAAGACAAAAATCATTTTTAACTCAAATACAACATTCACTTATAAAATTAGCTTCTTCAAGTTTATGTTAGGAAAGTTATTTAAATCTATGTCTATTTTTTATGATTTCAGTATGTTAGGAAAAAGTTCATTTCCTAACACATGCAAATCAACTAAAAATGCAATTAGATTTTTCAAGTTAACATGTTGTAAATTTACAATAATCTTCAGAGAAAATCAAATATTAACATATACAAAAACCTGATTAAAGAATGATAATTTATGTGTTATTTAAATTAAATTAATGTGGAAAATTGATGTATATGGCAAACCCTTGTATGTCGATAATAACATAGTTACTGTATGATTTACAAAATTATTTTACAGATACACAAAAATATTTCTGTAAAAACCAATATTTTTTTAAACAATAAAACTTTCAGAAATATGGAGATTTTTTAAATATTTTTGAATAGTTTACAATTCTTGAATAATAGTACAAAAATGTGAAAGGCTTATCCGCCCCAAATGTGTTTACATTTCAAGTTATTACTAAACGTTTCAATGAAGATATATTTTTAAAAATTTATATATTGGTAACTATTTCTTGTAGAATTTCCTAGCTCATTGAAAATAACCAGAACAAGAGTATTGTACGATCCTACAAAAAATTCGGCGTGGCCCCAAAAAACCAATGGGCTACTTATGAATCATCGCCAATTTCTTCCGAGCTTCGTCAAATAATGACCTCGTTATTTTTTCTGCTGATCATAAATTTTTCTTACGCTCTGTTTTACTTTGCCACTTTTGTTTTTCTATATAATGCTTTAGTTTTATCCTAAACCTCTGTTTTATTTTTTCACAATTCATTATATTTTATTCGGTTTCCACACGATGTGAACATGATGATCCAAAAAGACAACGATATAAATGAATACAATCAGTTGGATAAACAATGTATTGTTGTATTACATAGAAAACACTGAAATGGATTTTTGTCTACAAAATCTAAATCTAAAAAATGTTAATTTGAAAACAGAAAAAAAAATTAATAAAATTCTGTAAGTGATATGAATAGAGTATATTTTATATTATATAGATAACTATTATCCTCTATATCTATGTATATAATACATCAGTACTTTTTTACAATAATAAGTAAATAACTGTATCTATATTTGTTATGATTTTTTCATATTTCTTTCATATTATATAGTAATATTAGTTTCTCTTCGACACAGAATTATACACACAAAAGTACAAAGAAGAAATTTCTAGTCATTCTGGACTCTTTAAAACATTATTTGTCATTAAATGTTTAATGTTAAATTTAATGTTAAATTAAATTACTTATCAAGTATAAAAAGTGAATATTTGCTATGTTGGATTTGAATTCACATTAATAATTCTTTTGAAGCCCACACAAGATTGTAAGTTCTAAAGTTTTCTTTAAGAAAGTTCAAGGGTCACGTTTAGTCGTGCTTGTGTTAAATCTTTTATTTCCGGATTGAAAATTATTTAACTTATTTAATTTGACCATAATGGGTAGAAATTTCGTTCAATATGTTTCAACAATGAATAAACTATATATATATATATATATATATATATATATATATATATATATAGTATATATATTAATATATATAATTTCAAATATAAAAGATATATCGATCGATCGTGATGAAATAAAATTATATTTCCAATATATTGCACGATTCCTATCAATTTATACGCCATTGAAATTGAGTCATAAAACTAAAACAACCTCAGATGTGAAAAATGTGGAAACATCCGATGAGATTTACGCATCCCTCCACATTATAAAGCCATTATTACGCCATACTCCGTCCTATAAATAAACCACGAAATCAAAAATATATATCTAGAAAAGGCCCAGAATATATCATTCAGAACAAAATTACACAGGTGCTGAAAAACCAGATGCAAAATAAAAGTAATAAAAATCAGTTACAAAACGAAATTGGATGTTTGAAATGAAGAATAAATAATATTTTCCTTGAATTTCTAATTTTTTCTGGTTATAATAATTTTTACTTACATAGTCTGTTCAAAAAGTACCCGGAATTTTCGTTTTTTCAAAAAAATATTTATTTATTCGTCTACATTAATGTGGTCCCCTTCAAAGTAGTCCCCCCCCCAGATATAATACACTTATGCCAGCGTTTTTTCCAATTTTCGAAGCACCCTTGATATTCACTTTTTGATATGTCCTTGAGCACTCTCAGCGATTTTCTTCAATCGAGGAAAACCGCCGTCCTTTCATGGGTCTCTTCAACTTTGGGAATAGGAAAAAGTCACACGGAGCCATATCTGGTGAATTTTTGCACTTTGCAACACTTTATTTCATTTTTTACGCAAAATTTAATACAAATTCTTTGACTTTTCAATTCTTCCATTGTAAAAATCGCCGAGCTCAGAAAAACACGTCGAACCTTAGCGACTACCACAGACAAAGTAAACAGTGAATATAGCTGAAAATTTCATCATACTTTAGGGGCATGTATACCAACACAATAAAAAAAAAATTTTGACAATCAGACACTCCAGACCCGCGAAATTTAATTATTAGTAATTTCGGGTACTTTTTGAACAGACCTCGTATAATTAATGTAATTATCATTAACTAGCTAGAATTAATGCATAGAAGTGTTCAAGAAAAGAAACAGTAATTTATAGCAGAAAATTTATAATTTTGATATTAAACATCTACTTTAATTAAGAATTATCTACCCCATATCTGTTTTATCTAACAAACCTGGAAAGTTTTTTGCTAACTCATGTAAGAAGCAAAACTTACTTTCATCTGGTTCTTTTGTTGTTGGTCAGATTTTAAATAAATAATATTCAAATTTAATAAATTTGAATTTAAATTGTTGTATGTAAGATGGTTTGATCCCATTTTTTTTTTACTAAAACTCGACAAAATTCTATAAAATTGTTAATTAAGAATAAACGTTTTCTTTGAATTAAAATGCAAAAACATTTGTCACGAGAACTGAATCAATAGTTAGAGCTTGAATTAATAAATAAATAACGTAATTGCATCTTTTTTAATTTTTTTAATTTTTGGATCTTTCTTTTAAATATTTTCATTAAATTATGTCAACGATAAACACTGACAAATTACATTATTCAATTTTCTTGATATTTAATTCAGAAAATGGCATTTAAATTGCATATTTATTATTTATTCAACATTAGTTAGGTAAACTAATAGATATTTTGAGTAAACAAATATTTCAAATAAACAAGTATAAATATTATACAATCCGTTATTTTATTTAAACATAATCCTTAAAAACAACTTAATCTGTTCCTGGAAAAAATCCAATAGCGGACATATATATCATAAAATATTTCTGCTATTAAACCCTTGCCGTGGTTCTATTATTTATCGGTACTAAATCATATCTATTCATTGGAAGGTTTGCAATAAAAATAAAATTAAATAGAATTCTTCCTACTAAGATTTATATTGTAGTAAAATGTCTTCAGAGACGTTTGCGAAATATAATGACTAGTTTTCATTATTCGGAATCAAAATATAATAATTTTATACAACTATAATTCAAACGTAAAAAAGTGAAAAACATATGACTTAGCTAGTTAGACTTATCTGTATTATATATGACTATTAATATTTTTTACTGTGGCATAAATAATAAATATAATCTTTATTAAAATAGAATCTTTAGTGATTGAACTAATGTGATTAATGATTATATGTATGTATGAAATACATTTAGATTTACTTCAATGTTAATATTTGGTTTTGAAAAAACAACCAAAATATTCATTACACAATATGGTTTGAAAAAGGCTAAGAAAAGATTAATATATTTAGCGTTAGTTGATCGAAATGACAGTTCTCTTCTCGAAAAATTGCTACAAAAATGCTATAAATTCCATCTAATAAAAATAAATATATTAGACACGGATAATATTGAGATATTTCATCTCAATATATTGGGATATTAGAATATTCTTAATATTATATTGGTATATGCTTAATATATTGGTTAGATACCTGTCTAAAGACTTTTTTTAAACTGTTTTATGCTAAGTGATGCTAAATGATTATTATACCATATATATATATATATATATATATATATATATATATATATATATATATATATATTATCAAGGAGTTAATTTCTGTTTAGTTTATGGAGAAGATTCACCAACACATAAATAAAGTTAAAAGTGCATGCAATTAGCTAATTAGCTTCTTTTAATCTTTAGAAGGCAAAAAATTTTCCACCCGTACTAACACTGGATGCAGTTAAATTAAACCGTTCCTAAGCTCTGTTTAAGTCCGGTTGAGCGATTATTTCTATAATCTCTAAAGGTTTAATGTAGTTGGCTTGAAGTTAGAATTTTATTTGAGGAAAAGTTTTGTTCATCCTTTAAATTTAAGAGTGTAATTTGAATCTAGGAACTGCATCATAAAATACGGATATTCAATTGGTTCTAATAATTTATATAAAATCATTCTAATCCTTACTATTTTTATATAGTAAGGTAAGCCCTAGCCCAATAGACCAATTTGACTTTGAGCAATTATATTGAAAAACCAAACTAAATGTATCACAACAAATAACACATATAACAAATAACAAACAACTTTGTGACTATGTTCAGTAAAACTCCCAGATAATTCATGACAACAGAAATGTGTTTTTTGCTGTTTTAACCTGGTGCTTATCAAAAAAATATCTATCTATGTTCAGCAAAACTCCCAGATAATTATAGAATTGTATTCTCTGCTGTTTTTCACCTGGTTCTTCTTACCCCATGAGCGAAGTAACATAGGAGGGTCAGAGGCCAAACAGGTCCTATGTCTTATTATCAATTTCAGAAGGATTAATAAAATAATAGCAACATTATTCAACAAATGCATAATATAAATTTCATGGGTACATTCACAGAGATAATATTATATAATATATAACCTTGATCTGGTAATTTGTCAGAAATATTAATTTTAGCAGAGGTGGAATAACATTTTTTTTCAAATATTACGGTTTATCTCACAATAGCAACGTCGTAAGAATCAAGGTGATGGCTGGTACTACATCATTTTCCCTCTACTTTCAAATATTGCTAAAAAAATCTCAATTTTATTTGTTTTCAAGATATCGATGGTGGACCTTTATATCCGGGGACCTTCAAGCACTATATATATATATATATATATAAGGGTGGTCCTTAATATGGATATTTTTGAATTTTCAAAATGCATTCAAATTGATGAAAAACAAATTCTCTGAAAGTTTTAGCTCTTAATATTAACTTTAAGATAGTCCGCACTCCAAGCGAAGTTTCTATGGAAATACCAAAGGTAAAATTCCATTTGTTTTATAACTTAGCGAAAAGTGAATCAAAATTTTGAGAAAATCATTGTATTTGCTTATTTTGATCATAAAAAAATTATAACAAAAATTTGATATATTTCTTAAAATAAGTATTTACTTAGGAGAAAGAAACTGGTTGGAGTGCGCCCTAATTATCTATATATATATATATATATATATATATATATATATATATATATATACAGATAAGATGTAAAACTATTTCTCCGGTGAATATTTATGCATCAATATATTTCGATATCGATTTATTTATGCATACATTAGTTCTTTATATTTTCTAACGATAATGTTGAGATTTCCGGCTGTTCGGAATCACGATTCGAATCAGCGCGGGATTATGAAATACAACAAGCTTATGAAAAGAAAGTTCGCGGAGAAAAATAAAAAAACGTTCAATGAATGAGAAGCATTTCCAGCGCAATAAAAAGATTTCATATACTTCCGTCTTTTAAATGCACTAGGAACTCTGCTCGGTGAATAAAAAATATTCAATATTCTGCTGGAACGTTAATATTTAGTTTACTTCGCTTTTTGCTGGATAAATACAAGACGCATTAAACGATTTCTCAACGCAGTTCAAAACAGAAAGTCTATTCTATGGAAAAATTCTGTAAGGTATGATTAAATCCTTCACAGTAAGATCTGCCTAGGAACATCTATTTCTAATATGTAAATGAACCTTAGCTAGAGAGTATTGCATACACTTCTGAAAATATATATTTTCTTATTTAAATATCTTTCTACAACAATAAGAACTGTAATTATAATCTTTGAGTTCTGATGCTGAGATGTCCAGAGTCATAATAAAATGTTGCATTTTTGTACATTTAGCTCTATATCTTTGAAATGACTAGATCTTTGCCAAAAACTAATCACCACATCTCCAAATCATTACAAATTGAATGCTTTTTTAATCATTCAAAGCGAATACTCCGTTCTCTTGAAAAACTTTATTTCTATTTTCTGCACTCCTTGGTCCGTATCTCCGTAACATCTGGTCCTGCCTTAGCCGAAAACTAATCAGCACATCTCCCTATCAATAGAAATCGAATGTTTTTGAAATCATTCAAGCCGGTTGATCCGTGCGTGGACGAAAAAAATACGAACATACAAAACACACACACGTCCATTTTTTGAGGTATGCCAAAATGTTTAGAAATTTCTGAAACATGAAGATATACAGAAATTTTCATTTTCGATTTTCGGTTCATAACTATAACTTATCCTACAGGAAGTTAAAAATAGAATAAATATTATTATATGAAATAATTATTGTGAAATATTTCTCTCATTTCTCTAAAAAATATTAATTATATATATTGTGTTAAAAAAAGAATAAATATTATTATATGAAATAATTATTGTGAAGTATTATAAAGAATTGAATTTATCTAACTCCCATATTCTGATTATTATTATATCTTATCTGAACTAGGTACAGATAGAAAATTTATGAACTTTAATATTAAAATTGACACTGATCAGCAAAATTGACGTTGCAATTGCAAACATACAGACAAAGTTCCTTATAGAAGTAAAAATTATAATCAAAATAATTATCTCACTATTTGTTACCCAATTAGATCAAAGTTATATATGATATTATACCAACCCCATTTCTAAACATTTATTTATTGACTTTTCATAATTCATATTTATTTCATTATGTTTACTAAAACTTTATTCAAAACCTAAGTATAATTATTATTGCAAATATGTTTGAAAAATTATACAAGGTTTTATAATTAGTTTTGTATTATTTATAACTAGTTATTTTATTTAATTTGAGTATATATGCAGTTAGATGCCATAGATTTATAAATAAATTCGTCTATATATTTTTTGGTAAACTGAAAACAGAAAAAATAAAACCGACAAGGCCGAGATTTACATGGGACAAAATAATTAGTTTTATTAATATAATAATCAAGGCCTGATTGTATAAATATAGTTTTAAATACATAGCATTCTGTGTGAATATAAAATATAACTCCTTGATATGAAAAATGTGCATCAAAAGCAATAATATACTTATTGCATGCTGTCGATTTTTCCGAATAGTTCAATGAATTTTTATAATTAAAACACTTCTCGTATGCCTATATTTTAGGATGTTCGGTTTGATAATCAACTCTATCACTATGCGAAGTTTCATCAAAATTCCAGAAGAGTAAACCTGAAGTTCGCCTGGTTAGTCTATGTCGTTGACACAAATTGAAATAAACTCAGTTGTTTTTGGCCATTATGAATTGTGGATAATGACGAATAAATAAATTATTAGTTCCCGATTAACACTTACTGAAAAAAGCAAAAGTACTTTCCGCACACTTTTCTAATTTTGGAACAAAAATGCTTATAATTAGAAGGACAAATATATGATGACATAGAAAACCGTGGGCATGAAAGGCTAAAAATCGACTATTTGCGGATTGTTATTTTCGGAGCGGCTAATTAGAGTAAATAATGGAAGATGCATAAATCAGCTTTTATCAAAGAACATACCAAAATCGCGGACGGTATAGACATAATTAATTAATTAATTTATGATGTTGATTAAGATAACATACAAAGACAATTTCGTTCCTTTCCTATCTGTTCTTGTTTGTTAAGATCAGTTCTGCGACTGATATTTGCGTCGGCGTCTTTTGTTTTGCCGTCTGTATGAATATTTGCCGTCAAATACATGCTTTGTATTTTCCGAAGAGATCAAAGGATATTCCTTAGCGTATCGATGCGATAATATGTTAGAAACAGTTTACAAGGATATACTGCATACTGATCCTTGAAAATTTACATCAACTTTCGACATACAAAGTGGTGAAATCTTGAATGTGATGTATTCAATATTTGAACAGATTGAGTATATCAGATTGAAATAATATTATTTTGTTATATGCAGAAGATTATCCAATACAATCCAAAAAAAATTGTCCAATGCAATGGGAAAAAACTTAAGTTAGTTACATTTGCCACTATTAACTTTCGGTTTTGAATATTAGGAAGTATGATGAAAATTATTTTGTGATATATCAAAAGGTATAGTGCTGTTTCGTTACATGTTTTTGAAATTTTTGGACCCAATCCTTTATTTTTAAATTAAAATTTAAGTAAATATTTGATCGGTTTAATAACAATATGCTTGAAAACATTCACACATACTAAATCAAAAATTAAGTTAAAAAAACAATTGAGAGAGTGTTTTTTTAGGTAAATCTCTCACTTTTCATAGTTGTTTTAGGAATGCGTAATTTTGATCTATATTACAATTTTTGTTCATTAGTAGCTTGAAAATTTTTTTTCGATGACTATATTTCTCTGATAAGTTGATGGTGATTTCTGAATAAATTTAAAATATATCTGATTCTATGATTCTAAAATATATCTATGCCTTGTATAATAATATTAATGAAATGGTATAATTTTTTAAAAGTTGACTTTTTGACACACCTTATAATAAATTATATATGCTTTTCTGATAAATTTTTACATCATTGTTTTCTATAATATAATTTCTTTTAAATCAAAGCTGCATAACTTATAGAATTTTATTCTATTGTAGATCTTTGATAGTAATAAAAGTGGTAATTTTGGAAACAACTTATAAAGATCATTAGTGTTTAACAGGGTTTGCTCATTTAAAAGATTGTAACATCAAATTTCCATGCTATGGTATGGTAATATTACCGATAATACTAAATTTGTTTGATTTTATTATAATTTAGTTTGAAATAATCGACAATGGAAATAAAGTTATATATCAGATCTAGTTTTCTGATGCCTTGATAATGAAATGATTGTGTACTATTACAGAGCTTATGTATCTTTATGAACAACTAATTTTTTGTAACATATATTAAATCTTATAACGTACTAAATCTAACCAAATTTCGTTCTTATGATTTCTACAACGATTTCTATTGATGACTGAAAATAAAAAAAGTTTGTAATGCTTTGGTAATACTTTGTGCTACTAATATATTTCATTCGCAGTTTATGTGAAAACAAATTTTGTCGGACAAAAGACTTAATAATTTTTTAAATTAAAGTCGAAAGGTTAGAACCAGTGAATAAATAGATTTACACATCAGAAATATAAATCTGTCGTCGAAAACTCATGGAAATATTAAACTGCACTTCATTGCTTTATTCAAATGCAATGTTTTTATTGACAAAAAAACATAATTGTAAGTGTATATATATATCATGTTATATCATATTAACATTCGAAAATTATTCACACTTAATTGGTGTAATGAATATTCATTACGTCGGTAGGAAAAGTATCTTGCATTGGAGTGTTTCTTATGGAATATACCTTTATAAATGCAGAGCTTACTAGAAGATAACTTAATTCTGTTGTTCCTATATTTCTAATAAAATCCACAAATGTAATATATTAATGAAAGAATTAGAATAAAAATAAACCTCGGATTACATTTAATTCAATACATTGAATATTTTGCTACATATCAACGTGACTGCCATATGTCAAACGGTGTGGAAATAAAAGCACGTGGTATCGACAGATTACGACGAAAATATATTGCGTAGGATCATAATGGGACCAATTGAGACAGATATAGAAAAAGTAAACCCACTTCTAATATAATTGAACAGAAATAATCGGCGAAAAATAAAAATAGATTTTCTGTTAAAGAATAGTAAATCCTACTTAAATAGAAAATGATTAAGCTACGTATTTAAATATCACTAATGATTCCGCAAAAATATATATCCGAGCTAATGTTGGTAGATTTCCGTATAAAATAAATTTAGAGGCCAATTAGTTACTAACAAATCGCAAAATTCAACACGATATTCATAATTATTATTCAGCAAACTATTTAGAATTTGTTGAACGAAGTATCTATCAGTTTGTTTTAAATATACTATTTATCAAATGGTACAAAAACAGTAATTTAAACATGTTCATAATTTCAAAACACTCACCTTTCGCCAATAATCACTGATTCTTCTGCGATATCTTGAATACCAGTTTGTTGCCTAGAATAAATAAAATATTTGTAAAAACTTACACTATGATTTATTATATTCCACTATTTGATCATAAAATACCTTGTAATTTCGTGAATATCAGCATTTCTGCTATAATTTTAGTCCAGCAATTTAGCTTAAAGATTTCAGAATGTATCAAACACACTTAGAACGAGAACTAATCTGTAATTTAAAAATTACTATTTATATTTTTAATTTAATTTAATTCGTACCTAAAAATTCGTTTGGGTATTAAAACACTGTGGTAATTGGGAGTTGATCATACTATGTTGTTTCGAGAAAACTTGTGTTTCAAGAAATGGTAGTTAAGTTTGCTAAAATGTTAGTTAAATTTATTGTAAAGACTGAACGTATACATAATTTTTTAACCAAGGAAAAATATCATCAAAAACAATAAATATATCAAAAATGTAAGGCAAAGCGTATATATAAAAAAGTTCATATATATTGGAAAAGATTCGGCTCTGAAATAGGACAATCCCTATCCCCCCAATCATTCAAATTATTTATTTCAATATTCAACACATGGATATTATTTCAATTCAATTATAAAAAGTTCGTGTAAATATTTTCAAGACATAAACACAAACTTATATTGAATTTTTAACTGGGAAACAATAAATGCATAAGTTAATCACCAAAAATCCGTAAATTAATCACCATAACTATGTAGAACCTGTAAGACATATGCCACACAAACGTTGAAATATATGGCGGATATATTGTAAAAAAAATGTTTAAAAAAACCTAATTTTATTAAAAAAAATATATTATTTATTAACCCCTTAATTTACAATTTAGATTCGAAAATGTCGACCCAAAGTTGTTCAAGCTGGCGCGGCCCTCTAATGTACGGTTTTTATCACAAAAATGAAAATAATTTTATGTTTTATAGTTTCGTACGAATAAATATTTTCGTAACACTAGCGTTTGCCATACCGGGCCATGCCCGTATTGCGTAATATTTGCTTCTGAGCCGAATGTCGTACGCGGGCTATATGCCCGTAATAATCACTTTTGACCTAGCAATGGCTCGCGAGCTTTGCTCGTCATTTTAAGTTAAGGGGTTAAACAAAGCAAATAAAATAAAATATTCACCTTATAAGTTATAGATTTACTTTTGCACTAAAAAAAATACTATTTATTATTTACAATATATTCGCAATGACAAAAATCAACTACCTCACCACGATGTTTACTAGTCAAACGTTGCACCAAAAAGACGTGCACTTGATCAAGGTCGATTCGGCAATGCAAACAAAGAGATATTTATTATTGTGATGTTAGATATGACATAACAAATGCAAAATACTACAAAGGCATTTAGTTCAAAATCAAGTGCTGCCATTGACAGTTTGCCAATGTGCTATTCTTAAAAATAATTTCAAAGGTAACTATGCTGGAATTTGAATCATATGATCATCGGAGAACACATTGCGTATGTATGATGAAAATGTATGGTGTTGTCGGTACATGAATAGTCCAAGCACATTATTACTAAATAGAGAGCAGTCTAGGATAATATATGATAATATCGATAATGTGCAACAATAAAATTTTTATAAATAATTTTGAAGTGTTTCAAGAATACAACGCATACAACTACATACGACTGCAGACGACCGCAGACGACTGCAGACGAATGCAGACGACAGCAGACGACTGCATACGACCACATGCAAGAACGTACCTGCTATATAGTCAATTGTTACCTATATAAGAGGCGGGATTGATATACTGAAACCATTATTATATATCATATTGACCAGTATACTTGCCAGTCGGGATTTTATTGTGTATATTATAAATATATTGTAAATTCAATTAGTACTTTTTTAATTAAATGTTATTCTGCAATTTGTATAAATTATTACATTATGCAGGAAATGCTGACAAGCATATGTTAAAATAAGGTAATTACAAATTAGTAGATATACCCCCAGTTGCGTATCTACTAGAGCTAATTAAAATTTTTTTTTTATAATTTTGGGTTCTATGAGCTGTTGTGATGAATATCTTACAAACTACGTTTGTTTTATTACAAATGGCAACCCAAACAGTTGTCACATCTCTGTATGAATAATTTTTATTACAATGTCTGTCATAGGGCAAGCATGGTGCAACAATGCCGGGCGAGGGCTATTTTCACTTGGAAACATATATATTTCTATATTTCCAAGTGAAAATCGTTGTCAATGTTGCCTGACAACAGGCTGCTCGAAGTGGGTATCGAACTCGGGACCTCTGAAACAAATCCCGTCGCTCTTAACCGCTTACCTACGGGCGAACCCAATTAAAACATAATAATAAAAAAACAAATAACAAAAGAAAAAAAAAACAATAAAATATAGTAAACATATTATAGTTAATAATACTATATTAGGTCTCAAGGTAGTTTTGTTTTAAGCCTGGTCGGTTGGCATTGTTTCAAGTAGTATGCTACACTTTTTTATATACGAAGTATTATCCGTTAATATATGTAGATGATCATTTGATGTAATTTGTGGCATAATGAACAATAAAGTAATTTTAAGAAGAGCATTTTGACGAATTGTCAATGACCTTATTTTAATAATAACAAGTTGATAAACAAATCATTCAAATAGAAAAATTATGGCAAACGTTTTTTCTATTATATTTATCTATCAGGTATACAATTTAAATTTAATATACCTGATAAATTTATTTAAACATGTTCTTTTATATATGGTATATACTAGCTGACGCTGTTTTGCAATAAAATGTATTTCTACTATAACATGTTTAGTATGAAAATTATTAATTGCAAATTAAAAAAAATGAGGATGAACAACCCGTATCACTTAAGGGTAAATAACAGATAATACCCATACCCAGACCTATTGAATACAAACCGATACTCAGACATACTGAAATTTGGTATGAATCGGTAAAGCCGTTTCGGGAACAAACCTTGTCACACATACATTTCATTTATATATATATATATATATATATATATATATGTGTGTGTGTGTGTGTGTGTGTTTTCGGAAAATTTCTGAATGAGAAACTGTTTATTTTTTATAAAAAAACAGACCTTAATGATTACTGATTAATTGTAATGATTACTATCTTCTGGTTGGTACATATTATCTCAACTTTATTTCAGTTCATAAATTATTTTGTTGTTATTTCGAAAAATAATTTATACAGTTTTTCGTTGAATAGTGACACACAGCTTTGAACCGAAATGATTCAATGAATAATTGTTAATATTTGTTAAATTTTTTAATTCAACATATTGGCGGTTATTTATATACTCATATATAGAAATAAATATAAATAAAGTGTACATAAATTAAAATAAGAATAAACAAATATATATTCAAATGGAGTATGTAATTAATTAAAACTTTGCTCATCTGTTTCAGTTATCACTACTCCAACTTAAAAACGTAACAAATATGCAATTATTCCATTTTCATAGAGCGACTTGCAAAACGTCGCTTTCTGAAAAAGAGGCGAAGAAAAAGATGGAAAAATGAGAGAATGAATAAGTAACGAGACCGTCTTGAAATTTGCATAATTATGTAAATAGCGAGTCTGCGCTGATATTTTTTCTTGCCCATATATAAATTGCTTTCTATATTATTAAAACATTTTATTAACATCAAAATATTTATCATTTATAATTTCACTTTTGTCCATATGTTAATGGTTTCAATTATACTTGTTTACTAAAAGTTGAGCTCAGACTGTTAGATTAATAATTAAATAAATAATAATTAGATTTGCAAAAATTTATAGATATTTTTCAAGTGTATACACAATATAGTAAGACCATAGATTTTATTTTAAATTTCTAAAATTCATCTATTAATACATGACTGCGTTTATTTCAATAACTATATTATAATATTAACGCAATTACTTGATATATTTCAAATTGTTTTATATGGTATGTTGTAAATTATAATATATTTGTTTCGAAGTTGTGGTTCAAAAACTAATATCACTTTCTTAACCAATATAATCCAAACTAGTGACGCAGGGCATCGTCCTGAAGGGAATTTCTTGCAACTTCCCGTACCAAAATTTAAAATTAAAAAAAAAACATGAATTTTATTGAATATTTTGAAAATATGATATTTTTGAAATTTTTGGAAATAATGACTCCTTAGAAAAAAAAATTGATGTTTTTATCTTCTGAAATTTTATGAAAGTATTGAACTTCTTTTTCAAAGCAATCGTTCAGCGTGGCAGATTGGGAGAAGAAACATCGAAGCGCGTAAGCATCGCGTCGCGTAAGGAATAAACATTGGTACGGAACCCATAGAAATGTAAACAAAATTTATGCTTATTTTTAAAATTTTTATAAATGATCTGATAATTTGATGTGCGTATGTCTAATAATCATTTTTGATCACCAAATGGCATTACTTTGTTCTATTTTTACTTGATCTCTGAAACCGCTAGACCTGCCCTCGCAAGAATTTAACCAGAACTTAATTTTTTCAATACGAATGAAATGTTGTATTAATTAGTCAATATCGGACGCTTCGTTCTCTCAAACCAGCCTTTGCCAAAAACAAATTAGCACATCTCCTTGTCAATACCAGTCAAATGTTTTAGAGTTATTCAGACGGGTTAATTCGTGTTCCCGAAATCATCGACAAAAATTTGTATCCGCACACACACACATACATACATTTTTCATGAAATATGCCAAAATGTTCAGTAACGTTTATGTTCTGAAACGTAAAGATATAAAAGAATCAGTTTTGATTTGTTTGCGATTACTATAACGTACCCTACGTGAAGGAAAAAACTCATCACAGTGTGTTATATATAATTAATATTTTTGTTAAAGTTAGTGTAAAATATGCACTTTTGTCTCTCAAATACATATGAAGAATGGCTCAAATACAATAAAGAATGGCCTTAGGTAAACAAGATTAAATATTAAAGATTATAAAGATGGTTATAGTAATCGCAAAAAAATCGCAAATAATTTTTTTGCATATCTTTACGTTTTAAAGGTTTCTGAACATTTTGGCATACTTTAGAAAAAATGGTTGTATATGTGTGTGTGTGTGTAGTATGTATGTAGTATGTATGAATATATATTATATATACATATATATATATATATATATATATATATATATGTGTGTGTTTGGATACAATTTTCAGTCCACGATTTCGAGAGCACAGATCTATCGATTTGAATGATTGAATAACATTCGATTCACATTGATGGGGAGAGGTGCTGATTAGATTTGGGCAAAAGCAGGTCCAGCCATTTTGAAGATAGTTTTACGCACTTATCATAATTGTAATAAAATGTTTATAGATACTGACGCACTAAAGATTCATTTATACCTTTTGAGAAGTTACTAGTAGGTAAAATTTGATGCTACTGATGTTATAACAATATCTACATGGTAAATAAACTAAATTTACTCAAGTTGCATTACTTCAAATTTATATATTATTATTATAAAACATATATACTTGTCTATATATTTTCGAGTGATATTGATTCAAGACCTCCCTTACACCCAATACATATATTTATGTTCAAGTTGCGTATACCATAAACAGATACCACGGACACTTACATATGCTTTCGCGCGTGTTAGTGCACTTTATGCCTATGAAGAATGTATATAAATAAAAAATATAGAACAGCTAAAGACAAAAGATAAAAATAAAATGCCATATAAATAAATTGTAGTATACTTTACTCAGGCGAGACATAAAAAACTCGGTCGCAGAGCATAGCCGTGATATCGCCGACACTTCCAGGAAAGCGTTTAAGAATTGACAGGCGCGAAGCAGATTCTTTCCGATGTTTAGTTATAAAAGTGAGCCTTAAAAAGAAATTCAATGCATTTTTAAAATATTTAAATGTACTATAATGCAATGTTTAAACTTGCATAAATAACGCAGATTGTCTTCGGTATTGCAATTGAGATAGAGTTTTATAATTATGCGAAGATTTGAACTTATAAATATAAATAAATAATTTTTGAAAGTTATGTTCCTAAAATACGTATCTGACAACAAGAACTCAAGCGTATTTTATTACATTATACGGTGAATGTTATTAAAGTTAATATAAAAATATTTGAATTTTGAGGAATCGAATCGTTCTCGCAAAAATTATTTCTAATAGTATTCGAGGCATTAATAATTAAACTGAGAATGAATCTCTTAGCACAATGCAAAATTCAAATTTTTAATTAGTTGTATATAATTTTCAAACAAATTATGGGCTAAATAAATATTATTTTCAAAATAAATTCCTGTTCTATATAATTATTTATATTATTTTATTGATGTGATATAAGGAAAACAGATACAAATTCTTTTATTGGGGAATTAATATGACCAAATGTTGGAAATGATTGCTAAATTTATTCATTTAATTCAGGGTTCAATTAGTCAAAGAGTCGTAAAAATTCATATAGGATAAGGCAGACCACAAAGGCCCATTTTGACTCTAAAGAATTATACTGTCCAAACCAAAAAAACTAAATCACAACACATAATACGTATCAAACAAGCAACTATTGAACTATGTTCAGTAAATGTCCCAGTTAAATCCTAAAAGTATTTTTTCTACAATTTTTCTAAAAATTGTCATCAGTCTCTTTTTACTGAATAGTCGGAGGAACAAAATTGGAGAACCAAGAACCTAACAGATCCAATGTTTCATGTTTGATTTTCAAGGAATTTTACGAAATAATAGACGAATAAATTTCTTTGTCAATTTTTGCTATTGTCACGTCAATTGAATTTGTTGCTTTTATCACTCATTTAACTTTATTAATCCGGGCAAATTTGTACATGTTAAAGTATAGTCAGTTTCAACGTAGTAAGGATATTAGCTTTGCAAACATCAGATTATTTTGAGATCCCTCTTGATTTGAAAATATATCAAATATGAAAAGTGCTTCAGAACATTTCCTTCTTATAAATCCTAAAATCTGATTGCTGTTCAAAAATAAAGAAATGGTTTTTTAAATATAATTTAAAAATAAATATAAAAAGAGTAAGTTATTGTAATCGTCCGAAAATCGAACTTGAAATTTATTGCTTATCTAACATTCTTTATAACCTTAAAATCTTAAAAAATTGTAGTGTGTGTGTATATGTGGATACAATTTTTCATTGACGATATCGGGCGTACGGATCAACCGATATGAATGGTTGAAAAAACAATCGATTTTTGTTGATAAGGGGATGTGCTGATTAGTTTTTGAGAAAGGTCGGTCCAGCCTTTTTGGAGAATACTAAGCTGAAAATAAAAATCAAGTTTTTGAAACGAGGCATCCGATTTGAATGATTCATAAACCATTCAATTCGTGATGATGGATATAAGTGGCGATTAGTTTTTGTCAAAGACAGGTCCAGGGTTCAGCTGATTCAGAGATATTTGCCTTAAGGCACGACGCGATACGCCACTAGATGCCCTTCATATTGAACATTTTTCTTATATAAATATTCACTATAAATTCATTAATAAACCCCGTGCATAATCCAAAAATAATCCTTCTGAATATACATAAAGTTCGCAAAGACTTGGCGTAAACTTTGCATTTGAATTATTATTTCAACAATTATATTTCTGAAGTATATTTTGCATAAATCTTGTGATCCGTTGACCGAAAGTAAGTAAGTCGAGTGAATCGCGGCAGATGTTCGAATGGTTAATTGCAAGCGGGTGTTAACTCGCTCTTCCGGGAGAGAAAGAAACAATTCGGACGTGAAACAGGATTTGAACTTTGCCGTCTTTTGACGGGGAAATGGAAATTTTGCAATATGTTTTATTATAATTCAGTTGAAATGTGCAATGAGAGGGTTGAAATAATATATACAACATCTCAAAAGTAATTTTTTTTTAATGTAATTTGCTTCGACATTTCGATAAAAATTAAGTATTATTGTAAATCAGTTCAAATATGCAATATTTGTATTCAAAAATTATATTCCACAACTTTATTATAATACTTTTTTCAAAATTGGCTCAATCAAGTTTAATAGCACAAGTTTTTTCAAAAAAAAAATATGAAAATATTAGTAGATATTTATATTCTTTTTCGTTGCGAAAATAGAACCTGTTATATGTTTTCACAATTCCACTCATCACAAAAGACACAAAGATGCATAATGAGATTTATTACTCTGAACAAGAGATCAAGCACAACAATAGTTTGTGTGGCTGTGTATCATTTATATACAGATATACTTCATAATGGACATCTATGCAGTTTCTTTACTGAAAGTGTAAATGAAATTATTCAAGATCGTTGTAAGTTCACTGTGTGAATAAATATTATAAAATTTATTAATCAGCAATTACTTTATTTTTCTAATAAATGTTTGAGTCCTAAATGCTAATTACAATGACAAACCGATCATGTCTGAAGTCTGGCTTTAATTACATTAATATTTTTAAACATTATAAATATTTTTAATGGTACCATACATATATAATTCATAATTTTTACTATTAAAATATGTATAATGGTTGACATTAAAAATGTGTACATCACGAGTGTTACCATATTAATAATAAACATTATTCAAAATTGTCGTATGACGTGTTTATTTTATTCAAATGCAATCTTGTACAGTAGCAAAAAAGCTTTAATTCAATCGCGTATGAACCTTGCGCACTCTTTTTTTTTAAATAAGCCTGATCTATTTATTTTAAAATAGAGTAACAAACACTTCGAAAAATATTTTTATTTTCTTTTTGGAATAATTTAAATTGAGCAATAGAATCAGTTTAAATATATAATATCTTGGAGAGGGTTGAGAAAATATCTTTTTTGAATTGAATTGAAGGGTTGAGAAAAATATAATCAACTTCTCACATACAATACTTTATTAAAATTGGCTAATCAAATTTTTATAGCACCAGTTGTTCCAAATTAATCGATTAAATAGTAAATGAGAACGAAGGATTTGGGTAAAACAGAAATTGAACTTTTCTCCATTTTGATGTAAAAATTAAAATTTTGCAATATGTTTTATTATAATTATGTTGAAATGGGTAATCATCAGAGAGGGTTGATGAAATTATATTATTTGTCTTAAGTACATTATCTCTTTCGTAGTTTGAAGTCATTCTGAATTTGTGCACTACAATTGCACAAATTATTTGTGTGTATAAGTGTTTATATAGTAGAAATGTTTGTATATAAGGATAATTAAAATTTGATAAAAGTATACTCAAAAAAGACTCGTCGGATTCTTGAAAATTAACAACAATTTGGTGAAACACGCCTCGATTATCCTTGAGAGACTGATGGTTTAGCAGTTTCTATATAATTAGCAAGTATTTTTTCATTGCTAATGATCCTGAACCAATTCGAAAAATTCAAATTGGTATAAAAGGTATCAATTGGGAAAGTGCAGATCGGCCATACCGTTTCTTAATAATTAATCGATAAAAAAGTGACAATATCAATAAACTTTGCATAGCAATAAGGTTCTTAACGAACATTCTGAAATATTATGGGCCTATAAAAGTGATTTAATTAAAACATAGAACATGTATAATATAAATGGAAAATTGAATTCATTGGTTTATACTAAAAAGCAAAATCTTTGGTGCAAAAATAATCAATTGAAATTTTTATTATTTCGAAAGCAATTATAACTGAATCATCTCTGTTACTGATCAAGTCGGTTATATTAACTGCAAAACTCCAGTTATATCTATTTGAATTTATAACTTCGTTATTATGGGGTAGTAGTTACTGGACATCCTACAGAGAACACCCACGATCATAATTTTCTACGTAGGCGAAGATATCATGGGGTTTTGCGTCAACCCAACAAATCCTTGTCACTAAGTTAACAAGACGACTTTAACGAAAAATGTCTTTACAAATTTGTTAGACGTAATTTAATTGTATTTTGCATAAGTTGCTGTAAAAGAAAGTAGATAAAAACACCAGTGGTTATTTTCATTTATTGTAAATACTTACACATAAATTTTGAAAAGTAAAATAGTAAATTTTATCGCCCATTAGAAGCTTTTCAATTATGATACTATGAAAGACTTTTTGCCAATGCAATCAAACGCGGCTAATAAAATTTAATATTTTTTTGCAGTTTTAATACAATACCTAAGTATTGAGTAAGTAAGTATATTGAGCTTTTTGCTAGGTCAATTCAGTTTTGAGCCATGATTTCTTCTGCAAAGTTCATTAAAATGACTCATATAATCAGAATCACTACGTGTCCTTACTAGAATTTGTAATTATTTGTGGTACTATCAAAATTAAACCAATTTCAGATGCTATAAGTAGAATACTCATTGGTTGATGCTACTTGATGCCTTTTCTACGTAATTAGGTTTTCAGATTTAACCTAAATAGATATACGTATATTTATGTAGAAATGTCGATATTTATAAATGTTAAAAGCAAAATAATACTATAGAGATAATATACCGATTAAAAGTCGGTAAAGTAAAAGATTACCGATCATTATTTTCACAAGGATCTTATACTGCACACCTCATTTTTTTATTTTATGAGTTTATTCTTATTATACTATTTTTTTATTTTTTGAGTTCATGAATTTTTTTCAAAATTTTATATTACATATTGAATTATTAAAATAAAACAGTTGTACAATTTATTTTGTCAATAAAAAAATAAATTATTTTTTACAGTCCTACTGCAAATATCATATCATGTCATAATATTAAATCATTACTTGAACATTAAATGTAAATAATGGATCGAGTATCTATTACTTACTAATTCCATTTGACTTGAAAATAAAGTTGACAAAACAACAGAATTTCAAGAAGGTAAAAAGTTTGTAACAGTATATGATCGATTTAAATTTATCAACACGTCTGTTTTTAATTTAAGACGAGAAAAACAAAAGGTATTTTTCTGAGTTCATTAATCTGAGCACTGCGGGCGTACGGACGAGGATGAAAAACAAGGAGAGGTGTATTGGGGAAAACCTTTTACCCGAGTTTTCTTTTTATTAGATTTATTACTGGGAAAATTACTTTCATCGCTTTATAAAGAAAAAAAGCCCCCTCGAGGCACCATGAAGTTTAAACTCAAATTTATCTAATGAACTTTATGTGTTTAAACGTCTCTTTATGCACACATATTCATATTGTAACAATTCTTATAAAATTTAAAAAAAAATAATTAAATGAAAAATCAAATTGGTATTCAAAGAAAATTAGTTGTTAATTATAACATCGAATCGAATTGAAATAATCTTTCAATTATTTCTTACTAGATTTAATTTTGAGAGTAAATATTTTGCTATTTACTACACATATATTTTTAAAAATATATATTCAATTATAAATGTGGAATTAAGACTTAATAAATCATCAAAATGTCTTATAAATATTTTAGAACAAGATTTAGAAGCATTAGTTAATTAGAAGTATTATTTGAAGGACAGTGCTATGATACAATAATTTTATAAAATCCTGATCTCCTAATTAATTGAATTGAATTGAATATCTAAATATAAAAATATTTATACATAGTATAATATCTGGATAATAATATGTTTTTACAAAATAATTCTTCATGATTCATTTTTTAATATAAATCAGTTAATTTTTTGAACGAGAATTTATGAGAAAACGAAATTTCAAATTCAAAGTTTATTATAAATATAAAAAAATTTAGAAATAACTTAGAAATATTTGACAGAAATTAAACTTTCTAACCTTCATGCATTCAACACATTAGAAAGGCAATAAAGGCAAAAAATGGTTGGATAACTAATTTATGAAATAAATATAAAACACAATAAAATACAAATAATACATTATATTTAATACATATACCATAGATGAACAAATATATATACTTAATTGAAATTGAATTTAAAAACTTAAAAATAAATATATATTATTAAATATATAGCCGTTTGGTGGATATAAAATAATATAATTAACAAAGACCTCATTTTTATATTCAAATGATTATATCGATATGTAATAGTAATATTAAAAGTAATCACTAAGGTTTTCTTAATAATATTAATCTTAAAATTTTTCAAACGTTTCGACATAATTTAGCACTACAATTTATAAACTAACTTGTCTTTAAAGAAATTTGTTTTGAAAATTAAAGATTAATACATAAATATTTGCTTTTCATTGAACGTATCTCCTTAGAAGAACTCAACTTTTTTGATTAAAATAATAAACTAGATTAAAAAAGTCCAAAAAAAAGGATGACATCATATTACTATGCAATACTTAGAGGATGTGCTTATTTACAGAAATGGCCTATTACACATTTTTATATTCGAATAGTAACTTCATAGTTTTGGAATATGGTATTATTAAGAAATACTTTAATACCATATTTTCAAAATTTCAAACTTACTATTCGAGCACGAAAAGTGTAATGTACTGTTAATACTATTTCATATTTTAATGAATTTTATAGCTCTATAGCAGTAGCTATGGCGCCAAAAGGTGAAGCTTATAAATAAATAACCAACCTGGCTATTGGGTGAAACTAATATGGGCAATTCAAAGAAATGACAGTCTACGTTCGATATTAAAACATACAAATATATATAAATCCTTTGCCTGAGCACCCAACACCGTCACGGAGCCTAAAACAAAATGCAATATCGCAGATATTGCCAGCGTGTTCTCGGGCCCACACCACCAAAGATTGACTCTGACACGTCAAATGTATGAATAAATATATGTATATATTTCAGTTTCCATGTATGCATTCGGAAATATTACTTAGATATTCAGTGACGTCCGAGGTTTTGAAATATTATTGATATATATCCGTATATTATATACACACATTTAGATATTTTGTATGATTCTGAATTTGATTAGAGGTATATATTAGAGCGGGTCGATTTGTATGAGTCATAAAAAGTTAATTCAAAGGCCACTTAGGCACATATGATTTTTGGATTCTAGGGATCAAAATAAGATACAGTGCTAAAGAAACCATACCGCTATAATGAATTCTGATGTCCCGTGCATTGAGTGAAAAATAAGGGTTAAAATTTGAAAAATTCCAATTTGACCCATATAGAGTGCTCCAATAGCGTCCAAATGTATAATAATATTGAGCTCGGAGCAAGCAACCGGTCGACATCGCATATCTCATAAACTATTGAACGATCCAACTTTAAACTTTGGTCACAATCTTGGTAAAGTATATTGACAACGTGTGCCAAGCTTTATCAAAATCGTATAACGCATTCTTGAGAACATGATATCTGTTTAAATGTTAGTATTGAGCTCGGAGCAAGCCACCTATCGACTTTGCATATCTCAGAAAATATTGAACGATTCAACTTTAAACTGTGGTCACAATCTTGATAAAGTATAGTGACAATGTGTGTCACGTTTTATCAAAATCGCATAACGCATTCTTGAGAACATACCATCTGTTTAAATGTTAGTATTGAGCTCGGAGCATGCCACCTATCGACCTCGCATATCTCAGAAACTGTTGAACGATCTAACTTTAAACTTTGGTCACAATCTTGGTAAAGTATAGTGACAACGTGTGCCAAATTTTATCAAAATCGCATGAAGTATTCTTGAGAACATACCATCTGTTTAAATGTTAGTATTGAGCTCGAAGCGAGCCACCCATCGACCTCGCATATCTCAGGATCTATTGAACGATCCAAATTTAAACTTTAAAATTCTATCATTTGCACTCTTATTTATTTAAATTTATGTTATTATTTATCATTATTGCTAGATGTTAATTATTTAGCTGTTGTAACAAACATTGTAATAAAAAAAAATATATATGACAAACCCCCACTGATTTCAAAAGGACGATCCACCGATGCCCGTTGTTTACCACTTGGGACCCCCCCCCCTAAAAAATTATTGAAAATTAAACCCTTATCTTTGGGTCAATGCACGGGACATCAGAAATCATTTTATCATATACATACTACCATTCTTTTGTTAAAAAAATAAATACACTTGTATTAAATACTAAAATATTACACCATGGAAAATCCAAGAAATTATCAAATGGAGCTAGATTTGTATAGTATTTCGCCTATTCGTTGCATTAATTACCTTACATGCGCAAATAATGGACTTATAGACTAATAAAATATAGATCATCATATTGATTTCTGAGTAATTTTTTAAAGAATTGTGGATATCTGTAGAGCATAATAACGTTAAGAGCAAAATATTGAATATATCATTAGACAAGAGCATGCGCCTAAAATATACCAATGTATTTTCTAAAACCGCGGCCGGTTATACAACAATGGGGAAACTTTTTATATTTAAATATTATTTGTTGAAAGCGCATAATATTTAAGTTCATTGAGTTCTTCTTCAAGACTATGATTTGTATCATGATATTACGTGTAGTGAAACAAAATCCATAATTTTTCCAATAGTTGGCTTTAATTAGTGTGTATGCATCTATATCTCACGTTGCGTAAGTGTAATCTAATCAGTATTATTTCCGATCAATATCAATAGAATTTTTTAAAAACAGTTCGAAATTTTTGGCTAAAACGTAGACACATTTTTGTTTAGTTATATGATAAGAATAATGTTACGAACAATTTGAGTGTATTTTCTGAATGAGGAATATTCTATATCAAATAAAAAAAATACTTTTATAAGGAAAAAGAAGTATTCAGCGCTATAAAAGTCATTGTATGGTTGTCACTTTGTATAATCAACCAGATATCGCATACCCACACGCCCTTCCAAGTGAAAGACTTTGCTATGTATTTTTGCATCCAATTAAAATGTATGATCAGCAATAAATTTAGAATGAAGATTTTTTTATCAATCCAAAAAAGATATATTTCAATATATATAATAAATACAACATAATGGTGGAATTGTACATACTCTTGGGTATTATACTTCATTATTACATATTTTAAAGCAGTACATTTAGATGTAAAAATTATAAAACAATGTCTTGTTTTTATGCAATAAAAAAATAATAGGTGTAACCATTTGAAAAAAAAAATCATCAGTTTTTAGCAAAATAAAAATGGTTCTAATTACATCTATAGGTGAATGGATCAGTATATAATTTGGCATGGCGTGCTTGCCATACCAAACTATTTCGCAAGTTTACTGTCTAAGGGCCTGGATGATATTATTTGAGTGATTCTTACATTTCTGATAAAAGTTTTTAGTGAGCTTTTTAATTTAATCTACTGTTTGTACTTCAGTCAGTTCATGTGTGTATTTTTTTGAGTAATGGTGTCTGGTCAATGAGTCCTTTGATTTGTCGAGTACTACTCGTAAGGCTTCATTTTGTGAAGTATGTAGTTTTTGTAAGCTAGTTCTTGTTGTCGCGTTCCATGCTGGAGCGGCGTACAGCAGTATCGGTCTTATTAATGTCAATGAGAAAAATAAAAATAACTAGTGGGGTGGGTGGCATCGTGCCTTAAGGCAAATTGCTGGAACTTCCCGTACCGTAACGAAACGTTCGAGGAATATTGAATGTTTTCAAATAGATTATTATAAATATTGTATTATTGTCTAATATTTATAATAATTATATAAACTGAATTGCAGAGTTGAAATTATTTGTTTAAAGTATATTAGAACTATAGTCAGAATTAAAAATAAAATCTGAATTATTTTCGATATACAAAAAATTAAAAAAAAAAAAAAAAAAAAAAAAAATGGTACAAATTTTTTTTTTCCAAAACTAATTATTTTGTTAAGGCAAGCAGAAAGTTCTTTGAATCAATTGAATCGGACGCTTAGTTCTCTCAAAAACTGCCATTTTTTGTACATTTAGCTCTGTATCTCCGAAATGGCTGGGCCTGCCTTTTCGAAAAACTAATAACCCTTTCTCCCAATCATTACTAATGGAATGTTTTTTAGATCATTCAAATCGGATGCTCCGTTCTCTCAAAAACTCGATTTCTATTTTCTGCACTCTTTGCTCCTTATCTCCGTAACTGCTGGACCTGTCTTTGCCAAAAACTAATCAGCTCTTCTCCTTATTAATAGGAATCGAATGTTTTTTAAACCATTCAAATCGGTTGATCCGTACGCCCGAAAACGTGGACGAAAATTTGTATCCATACATACATACACACACACACACACACACACACACACACACACACACACACACATCCATTTTTTCTGAGGTATGCCAAAATGTTCAGAAACCTTCAAAACGTCGAGAAATGTAAAAATTTTCAATTCCGATTTTCGGCCCATTACAATAACTTACCCTACGGGAAGTTAAAAATGAAACAAATCTTGTCTAACCTATTATAATGCAACAAAATGTTGAGTAGAACAGTTTGAATAAAATAAAAATCTATCTATATAATGCAAAAAACTTTGAATAAGAAAATGAGAATTAAAAAATTTTATCAAAAAAATAGTGAACAGAAGATCTTGAATAAAAATCATAAATTAAGCCCGGTGCACACGACGCCAGTATTCCTTGTAACATGATTTCTGTCGTAACAGGATTTCTGTCGAGCAAGAATTTTACGCCAGATTATTTTATGATTAATAGTAATTTCGTGCAGTTTCAAATAGATTATTATAAATATATACTGTGAATTTCTAATTTCATATATAGTTTTATAGTCTCGAAACTTGCGGCCTATTTTTGAGCATAGTACCCTTAATTGTTGTCAAAACAAATTATTTTAATAGAGAAATAAATCAACTCAATTAATTTCAGTCCGATTTATGTATCGATAATTTCTATTATCCGTTCGCCACTGGCTGGCTAAGGCTAGAGCATATGCCGATAAGCGTTACGGCACACAGGGAAAGCTGTGACACCACCACACCGATATATAAAGGCGGAAACCCATAATGCGGCACTTGTGAATATCATCTTTCGTTCGAATCCGTTATATTTCCTTTCGGCTTTGCCGCTTATATTTCCTATTGGGTTCGTATTGGTTTCTGCTTAGATCGGTGCCGGGCCTAATATTAGCACTTCGCACGGCTTGAAATATATCACTCGTAAAAAAGAAAGAAAAACCTTCAATATCATACAGGCGGGCCATGCATGATATATTTGCACGATTTGTATATATATAAATATGTTAGAATATGCATTTATATACTAACACCAGTACGGTTTAATAATAAATTATGCTCGTATACCATGCGATATATATATATATATATATATATATATATATATATATAGGGTGGTTCTTAGTATGGACATTTTCGAATTTCCTTGCTCCCAAGGCGTCAAATAGTTCCAAATTGATAAAAAAACAATTCTCTAAAAGTTTTAACTCTTAATATTGTCTTTTAGTTAGAGCGCAATTCAATCAAAGATTTGCATAGAAATAGCATGAAAAAAATTTAAAAATATTTGCAGAGCGTCGAGTTTTCAATGAAAAATTGACACAAATTTTCACTCTTAATTCATTTTCATTTTCTTTTTTTTCCATGCTACTTCCATACGAAGTTTGATTGAATTGCGCACTATCTAAAATATAAGGTATAAATTACCTGAAGATAGAATAAAAATGCTGAAATATTTTGAAAACAAAATGTAATTAACTATTTGAAGAATGCGCGGCTAATTAACTGGATCTGGTCACTACAAGGTTACTGATTAACAGAAAATTATCCCTATAAATCGCATAAATTTTCATTCTAAAGGATTCAGAATTTAGGTAGCATAGAATTAGCGCTAAAAATTAACGAAAAATAATCGATTCAGTTCTGTTTTAGATTTCAGCCGCATGAGGAGAACTTCATCAAAGATTTATTTTAAATAGTCAGTAGTATGAAATTTTCCAGATGAATTGCATAAAATTTCGTTTTTCAAGATCTTCCTTTGATACTCCTACAAAAAAATTGAAGCTTAAAATTCAAAAATTAACTAGTGGGGTGTATGGCATCGTGCCTTAAGGCAAATTGCTGGAACTTTCCGTACCGTAATGAAATGTTCGAGGAATACTGAATGTTTTCAAATAGATTATTATTAATATTGTAACATTGTCTAATATTTATAATATTAATAATTTGCATAAAAATGATACATTTTTTTCCAAAATCAATTATTTTGTTAAAACAAGCTGAAAGTTCTTTGAATCATTTAAATTGGACGATTAGTCCTCTCAAAAACTGCCATTTTTTGCACATTTAGCTCTGTATCTTCGAAATGGCTGGGCCTGCCAAACTAATAATCACTTCTCCCAATCATTACTAATTGAATGCTTTTTAGATCATTCAAATCGAATGCTCCGTTCACTCAAAAACTCGATTTCCATTCTCTGCACTCTTTGCTCCGTATCTCCATAACCTGCCTTTGCCAAAAACTAATCAGCACATCTCCCTATCAATAGGAATCGAATGTTTTTTGAACCATTCAAATCGGTTGATCCGTACGCCCGAAAACGTAGACGAAAAATTGTATCCAGACCTACATACACACACAAACACACATATTATTTGAGTTAAAAGTTTGTTTTGCGTGTCATATTATAATAATTATCTAATTTATTTTCCACAACTTTTACTTGATAGGAAAAATCTGAAAATCTCGTTAAGTTCCATTTACTGATAAAATCATCTGAAAATTAATATATCATTCCACAAAAGATAGCAGACTCAAACGATCCCTTGAAGGATATATAGGTTAATAAAACAACACTTCCAAGTATTTTATGCTTCGGCTTTATATTTATATTCATTTATTTATAGGCGTTATATAATATCTTATTATTTTTACATTATTATTATCTTTGCGTATATAGGTAATTTCATTTTATTACATATGTTTATTAGGATATCGTACTAAAGTTAAATATACAGGGCAATCACTTATGGAGTTATGTACACACACATACAGTTATGTTTAGGGTTGTATTATATTACATTTGATAAAATGAAATAGTTTATAGGTGGTAAATTTAAGAAATTATTGAAATTTTTATCAGTAGTTCAGACAATGAAATTATAAGTGTATATGTACAGAGGTATTATTCCTAACAATTATTTGCAATATGCGATTATATTTTTCTAAAAAAACATAACCCGTGTAACAACTTAGGAGCCAATTCTCTAGTAAAATAGACCGTAACATAGCGTTGTTATGACAACGCTATATGACGCTCTTTCTTCATATAAAATGGTAGTAAAAACTATGTATTCGCTGTGCGATCAGGCCTTTTACACATAAAACCTAACTTCACCTAGGTGTTATAAATGCACATCATTCAGATGCAGTTATGATAACATTATTTTTTAAGGTTTGTGCGTTTTCTAGGTTAGACTTTATATCTAAAATGTTTGACTTCACAGCAAATATATAGCATATTGACATTTATTGCTTCTATTTTATATGGAGAAAGGTGCGCAACATAAGGTTGCCATAACGTTTTGTTACGATTTATTTTACCGGAGAATTGATCCCTCAATGATCTTGTCAACCTCAATATATATCATTTGTTCATATGTAATTAAATAGTTGAAATATGAATTTGTATTTCTAAAATCAATCACGTGTCATTGCCTGAACTTTAAAAATTAACATAGCACAAGAATTTTTCAACACTAAAATATTTTCATAATATAAATTTCAGTATTCATACACCTCAGACAAGTACAAGCAACTCTTTAAATATTTTTGATGCACATTTCATTCGTTTACTCTTAGTTCTTTAAGCATGGTACAAATATCTATGTTTGTCTTTTACCCGGAATTAACAATTTGTCATAACATTAAAAGCTACGAGTCGACAAATCTTCAAAGAATATGAAAGATTTATCTCTTTAGCAAATTCACAAAAATATAATTAATTATATTCCCTTGAACAACTATTATCATATATCTAAAGAAACATAGGCAAGTACCTACGTATAACATTAATAATCCTGTTCTTCCTGCATGATGCTGGAAGTATATTTTTAATTATTTTTGTTATATATGTGCACATATATCTTAAATGTCACAACACAGCTTTTCTCATATTAATACAGTATGTACAAAGAAGTTTCTTAAATGTATGATTTATTCAAGTTTGGAATAGTATGGTACTTACATAACTAAATAACTAAATAAAGCTTGGATTTATTAATCAAATAGAAATGTAATGTAATGTAATGTAATCAAATACAGTTATGATTACAGGATCAGTTTCAAAATTGATACTGCAGAATTGAGTTTATATATATATATATATATATATATATATATATATATATACGGCTCTGAAATTAACATTTTTATCTTCATCAAACTGTTGTAGATATAATACTTTTGCAAAATTTTAGTTGCACATTTTGCCAATTCATTTCTTTGAAATAAATATCATAAATATCAGAAGTCCTTATTAAGTAGTAATATTAATAGGATAAAATTCCTAGCTAACTTTCAATAAATCTTGCAAATTATCTTCGCTGTTTGCAAAGAAATAAAAATTAAACTGTGTTAAGAAAAGTAATTAATTTGTTAGACAAATAAAACTTTGAAGCTTGATAGATTGTGGAATAATAAATTGAGTACAAATTAGTTTTCGACTTTATTTATTTTATAGAAAACACAGAATATCAAATCCCGATGATCACAAATAGCAGATTACGAATAATAAAAAAGTAGTAAGTTGTGCAAAATGTAAAATAAGTCATATGTTTATTTAGAAATAAGTTCAGAACCCAAAATATTAAAAGTATAGCTCATTGCTCAAAAATATGAATATTAATTATAATTATAATATTAATTAAAGGAATAATGACTCACACAAATTTTTGGTAAAAGCTCTAAGAATTTGTAACAAAATTCCGCAACTATTATTTTGCAAAATACGTTCCTCTTTGGATAATAATATAGAGTGTAATTTAAAAATTCAGCCAGTTGTAATTTAATTTTAAAAAATTTCCTTATGTTATATACGTTAATAAAAAATTGAATTTTGTTTAGTTTATGTTTAATCGTTTATAATTAAACTAGAAATAGTATAAATTTCACCGTTGTCAAATTCTAAAATATATAAAAGATTTCATTAATACTCAATTTATTTACTGCATTTTCTAGTATTAAATAGGCTCAGTCATTTTTACTTTCCAATGACGAACTTTCTTTAGCTATAAAAATACTAATAATTAACGTATTAATACTGTCAGGGAAGTATTATGAAGGTGATTCTGTACATATTTTTAAATATCACTCGACACAAGTCCATTTATTTATGTACAATTAATTTACTTTTCCTATACAACTTTGAAAGCACTTATCACTGATTTATTATTACACGTATTATAATCTATGTACAAACCCTAGTATAATTTTTACAAATTGTATAATAGAAGCGTTAAAAAAACTTTAATCTTCTAGGCAAAACTGAGAGTAAATTGATTAAATAGAGTTTAAAAAGCGCTTCTAATAATATTATTAAAATTTGTAAAATCAATAATTATGCTAATTGAAGCAATTTCCCAAAGGGAATATCTTACAACTTAGTTCATATCAAGTATACTTATATAGAGTTATATATGTAACAGTTTTTAAAAACTTAGAAGTTAAATTGGCAGTCATCGCATAGTTGGCAGCAAAAATATTAGTAAAATCGACGTGAATATCGTCAGAATAAAATTAAACTTTAAATGAGTCGTAGAACCATTGTGGTAGGGTCTATGTCTTGCAGATGGAGGACCTCTGCTTGGAGACCCGTAATCTCCACTTAAATAATCTATAACAAAACGATTTACATACGATTGTAATTTATTGAAGAAATAATATAAATATACTATTATAATATTGCCAACAAGCAATTAAGCAAAAAGCACAAAATGATATAAAAACGAGCAAGCCATTCAAATAGATAAAACGAATTAAATCGAGATACCATGCAACTTAAATATCAAAAGCAAACTTTTAACTACATTGAGTCATATCTATGGGGCTATCAATTAAATGAAATGATATAAACATATATGAGCCCGTTCTTCTTACATTAATTAATTTTTAGGAATTATTTCATATTAGTTAGTACTATTTAATAATTTTGTTTAAAAACTAAGTTTGTTATAATCTAAATAGCGTTTTGTTTATTGTTAATGTGCTTGTTATATAAATTATTTGTGTGTATCGGTCTCAAATTGAGTCAATATTTAAAACATATAAAACTAAACTAAATAAAATAAGTTACTGAATTTAACATCGCTTTTGATTTAATAGTTGGATGCAATCCCTCATAATAAATTTATTTAAACATTTTGTGTTCTCATTTACAATATTATGCTGCCTATTGTAACAAAATGTAAAGTCAATGATATAAGTAATTTAAATTTTTGAGTCCATGTATAATTAAAATTAAATTTGTAGACAGTCAAAAATAAAGAAGAAAAAACTTTGACGGGTACAATTGTGTAAGGGTAGTAACAGACGTCATAACAACTAAACTATACTGATTATGAGATAAGTTCTAAAGGGAAAAAGATGAAGTATGATTGTTTGAACAAGTTTCTTGTATTGATTACAGTCAATAGTAGTCAGTGGCGTACATTAACCTAATGTGTAGACCGCATTGCGTTAAAACTTGTAAATTAACAAAACTATCGCTGATTAAAAAAAGTGGCACAACCGTACCCAGTCTCCGTTACTAAATAATCCGCACAATGATAAATATACTATACACTAGACTTATAGTCTGTTCATAGGTAAAAGTCCACTTTATTTTTTTCTTTTATATTATATATTATTATCTCTGAAAAAAGTGAACAAAGTTTTCAGATTTTTTTTTATTTTTAGGAATAAGTATTTCAATATCGTAAGTAGAAGATTAAGCAAATAAAAAATGAGTGAAATAGAAATAAATAAAAATATCAACTAATGTTGAATATGCTCATGATGCTCACAATTAGAAATTATCATTTATTCATTCACAATCAAAATATATAAAAGAAATAGATTACGGTATGCATGAAATTATATATATATATATATATATATATATATATATATATATATATATATCTACATATATATATATATATATATATATATATATCTACATATATATATATGTAAATTGTATACGATGTGATGGTAAATCATGCAAAGGCGATTTGTCACCACCCGAGTGTCAAAATCGCGTATATCTTCTTCGATATGCCAATAACTCACGGTCGATATGTCTCACAAATATACAAATACTATGTGGTGCAGGTGTCATCGACACCGTATTGAGTTTTTTTCTAAATAAATTACTAGTAATATTCATTAAAATTATGGGTGGTATAAAATACATGTAAACTATCCCAGACAACAAATTCGAATATTGTTTTCTTTATGTCCCTCTTTTTTTTATTAAAATAGTATTAATAGTAAAATTCAGTAATATTATATCATCATATTATTATAGGTTGCTCATATTTGTGTCCAATATACAAATTTCTGAATTATTTGAGTTTATAGTTATATTGCTAAAGCTGATAAATATAATAGAGTAAATAATATGTATTTTAAAATGATTTTAAAATAAACTGAATGTTTAAAAAATAGATTTGAAAATCAGAAAATTATATCATATCTAATTATATGATTCATAGTTAAAATTGTGTTGTTAAAATTTGTTTACACCTTATCATATCATCAGGTAATTTTTATTTATAATTAGAGCGTTATATTATTTAAGAATTTGCTGCTCATTGCGAAAAACAGTGTTAATGTTCCAACAAGATTTATTATACTGCATATTTAAATATTCATCGTGTTTTCACATATGTTTTAATTCAACTCACATATGCTGTAAAGTCATATGTAAAGAATATTATTTCGCATATAGAAAATTATTTCGAATAATACACTCTATTCAACAGAAATTTAAATATCGTACTAAAATCTAATAAGCAAGCTCGGAAGAAAATTAGTTCATACAAAACATTTTTTTAAAACAAGTTTGACCGTAATTAACATTATATAGAATAGAAAAGTAACTTATAATTTTTGTTAGGGTTATTAGTTTGATTCAAAAAAAATTAGGCATTCGTTAAATTACTTGAAGGAAACCAAAGTTAGGTTATGAATTTTTAAATTCAATTTTATACGATTCTAGATTTGATTAGATGCATCTTCGAACACATACAAATACTTAATTATGTAAGCAAAAAATATTTTTTGAAAACAAACAAACTGTATATATTGAGTAATTAATATAAACGACAAACTTAGTTTTAGCTTTACAATTCATAATATTATAGAGAAGCTAAGGGCTATTTGTGACAGCGGTAACTAATTAAAAGCGTTTTTCAATGGGCTTTAAACCATATTATGATATTTTTGTGTTCTCATAGCTACTCTTCGCAAGCCTACGCAATAAACAGAACTGTGCAGGTCCGTCACTTTTGACAGGTGATATAAAATAGAACTACCATCTCTCATGTATTTAAGAGAAGAGAATTGTTTAGAAACAAATAATTTTTCTTGTAAATTAATAAAGAATAGATTATCGAAGAAATGATTATAGTGACTACTTGCTCCGGCAGATATAACAATAAGCCGCGAAATATCAGGTAAGTTAAGACACTGCACTTTTTCTAAAAACTGATTAATTTTGAAGTAATAAAGAACAGTTGTAAAATTATATTTATTTGATTCGGTACATAAATGGCTACAGCAACTATTCATCTCAATTTTGTAGAATTAGTGAATTACAAGATATATTAATTTAAAAAAAATGTTAAGACAAGCCCTTTTTTGCCTATACAAAATATTGTATGTTTGCGTATATTTGTACAATTTGTATATGTTGTATAGTGTTTATAGAATAAGATCTGTAGTGGTAAAGTCTACACCTACACAACGAGAAATCACTTCGAAAAAGCGAAATAAATAACGAGCCAAAAGTATTCCCAAATTCCCCGACACATCTTGCCCGACGATAAGATTCGAAATCCCGATGGGTTCGCATACACCACTCAGATCTAATAAAAAAACTTGTATTCACAACACTACATGTTTGCAACATGGGCACATCTGAGACTGCATTGTCACAAAAATATTTGGCCATGAACAGAAACATTGGGAGAGGAACGAAATGGTTCCATTTGATGAAGATATAAGTGGATTGGTACTTTGTAAATAGGAACATTTGTTGGTTGGTGAAACCAAAAATATGAGGAAGATAAATAGTTTATAAACAAATTTAGAATTTGTTGAAAATTGTTAGAAATTTGTTACTGCATACGTGGGGCAAATGGGATAGCCAGGGGGCTAACAGGTGCAATGTTTTATTTTTAATTTTAAAGCGATTTTACGAAATAATAGCTAGTATATATAACCTACATATGGCGACCTAAACGGTTATACTATTTTAACTAAAATTATTTTAACTTAAATATATTGCTATCTATATTTTCACGTAAAAATCCATGTCTCTACAGCTGGGCATCAGACTGGCCTAAGAATTCTGAATAGTGAGGGCCTTTACAATAGACAATTGGTCAAATTTACTAACCGTATGTAAAAACTTATGTTTTAATTTAAAAAAAAATTAAGAACAAATGTAATGCAGTAAGAATTCGAAAAGCGTTTCATAAAGGATCCATTTACAAGAGAAAAAGTGAAAAACAACATAAATTGTAACATGTATTCATACTATCTCTGTTTGTAACCCTTAAATTCAATAATGGTACATAGTTCAATATAGGGAAGATTGGGTACGGTTGTGCCAGGGTACGGTAGTGACAATCGCCTGGACAGCTAAACTAAACTGACTTTGAGATAGGATCCAAAGTGAGAAAAATAAAAAATGTTTGTTGTAATAAGTTTCGTTTATTGCTTAGAGTCAGCGCCCTATATCAACATTATCTGCAGGCCGCATTGCTTTTAAAGGGTCGAAAGTAAGTTTTTTGTTCGATTTCTTCTAATAATAACATTACTTTTATACAGTTAGATCACTTTGTTTGTTATTTTGGTGTGAGTTGACATTGGTAGTTAAATACCAGCAACTATGGTTAGTGTCTGGGCCTACTATAGCAAATGCATTTGTCTACAAAGGGCCAATATGGTCCTACGGTCTACAACCATGGGGCGCGGCCAGCGCAAATCAAGCATACCTATTCTACAGAGGTTTCAAAACAAAATTTTGAAAGCAATCGTAAACGCTCCAAAATATGTTCCCAGCTGGTTGATACATCAAGATCTCAGAATTCCAACTATATAAGAAGAAATCATTACTACTCCTGATACAAAGCTCGTCTAAGTCGTTGTTTTCTGTTATTAGTAGTGTACTAACTTTTGCGTTTCTTTCCAATTATGGCTATATAAGTTAACAGAATCGAAACAATACTTTCGCCACATTCAATACATATAAGAATATATACTATTAATAGCTGATAGTATAATATGGGACTCGGCCTGCAGCACCTCAGATTCACACCAGAGCTCCGGTGTTCCAATAATTTACGATCGCCGATTATTGGATTTATCGCACCACGCTTCGCTAAGCTTATTTCTGCGATGTGCTATAACGGAATGCTTCGAAAACTTTGGGCGCATTTCAATATTCTGCGCTATCTACGGCTTTATGTATATTTAAATGGATATTTACAGAAATACTGACTATATAATATATGTACACAATACATGAGATTGCAGGTCGATCTAGTCGCATTTGCACTATGCGCGAAATAAGTATCGAGACCAAGTATATTAAAAATATTTTAACGTGTTTTATGATTTTTTTCTGAATGAAATCGGATATAATTATACACGATAATACGATATTATTAGATTAATATGATTTCAAATAATATTTAGACAAATTTGCAGTTGATCTTAAAGATATTAATTTATCACTCACGTGTACAGAACCTATATAATGAAGCAGAAATTCTTTGATTTTGCTTGGTGTTTATAAAATTACTTAATTATGTTTATTATATTAATTATTATATTGTATTAATTATGTTTCATTATAATATAATGTAAATATATATTACAATAGTGCATGTTTTATTTCAATATTTTGAAATAATGTTGCATATTATATTACTTTTCAATATAGAATATAGCAGATTGTATAATGAGCTGGTCTATGACATTTGCGAAATAACCATTGAATCAAATCAATTTAAAATTGATATGCAACAAAAAGCTGGTTGATATTTTTATCAGAATTGAAACGTGATAATGATGATGTAATATTGTTAAAATATTAGAATATACAAATTTAAATTGTAATAAATTTTTATTCGGTTTACAAAGGGATCAATGAATCTATACAGGGTGTAGGTTTGATATTAAAACGGGTTGAAATGTCTTAAAAAAAATTAGGACAAATGAGCTTTGAAGCGTAATCTAGAGCTTTGGTAAAATTATGACCATTTTTCAGTTATTGTGGTTAATGTTTATTAATTGTTTATTTAAATTTTGAAAAAGTAACCGTTACAATTGTGGTTAAACGATAATACTTGCCAAAACACTTTATTGTATTTTATTCAAAGATAGGCCTCACAAAATCGACAAGTTAAAAAAAATTGAATTCATAGATCAACAAAAAGTATTAATTTGTTAAAACTTGTGATAATGGTATTACTGTTCTCTACTATGGTCCTAGTAATTTTATTCACGTTTGCAGTCCTCAGGTTTAAATGAACAAAATTTATAAAAATTTTACTAAAGCTCTAGGTTGCACTTAAAAGCTCATAATTCCCAAACAACGTGAGATATTTTTTTTATATTTATTCGAAACAGTAAAGGTTAGTACTATCATCCCCTTTTGCCTTCATAGTTTTTTTAGGTTCAAATGCACAAAATTATTAAAAACCACAATAACAAAAAATGATCATAATTTCACTAAAGCTCTAAGTTGCACTTAGAAGCACTTAATTCCTAAACAACGTAAGATATTTTTTTAAATTTTATTTCAAGACTGTGAAGGTTAGTACTATTATCCCTGTTTGCCTTCATAGTTCTTTTTTTAAGTTCAAATGAACAAAATTATTAAAAATTAACCACAATAACAAAAAATGATCATAACGCAACTAAATCCTAGATTGCATTTAAAAGCTCATAATTACCAAACAAGGTAAGATATTGTTTTTTCTATTTTAATTCAGTATAGTTACGATCAGTACTATTACACCCTTTAGACTTTATAGTTTTTTTCTAAGTTCAAATGAATAAAATTAATAAAATTTAACCATAATCACAAAGAAAAAAATCATAATATCACAAAAGCTGTAGGTTGCACTTAAAAGCTCATTATTCCCAAACAACGTGAGATAACTTTTTTTAATTTTATTTCAGGAAAGTTAAGGTCAGTACTAAGGTCTGAGACATCTTGAATATGACTTGAAAATTGTCATAAGAAAATATAATTCATAAAAATTATAATCTTATAAAATTTAATGCAATAAGTATCAGATTAATATTTTTGTTAGATAATGGATGCTAGAAATGTTTTTATTATTGTTAGGTATTTTAATATGTTAATATTATGGAATTATTTTTACATAATTGCCTAGAAATAATAGTCGCAGTATAAACTATTCAAGATTTTTAACTATTTAATGAAGTATCTATGTAACCTATAAAAACTTTACATATTATATGTGTAGTATATACTTACATACTATACTATAAATGTGTAGTTTATACTTTACATACTATAAGTTTTATTTATACTTGGAGAAACTATTGCTCCAAAAATGCACTGAAATTTGCCAATATATTGTTAGTTGGAGATGTGCTTACTCATTGCCTTTTCTTCAAAATTTAACAGTACCCATTGTGCAATATAATGTTAAATTTTGTATTGATGTAGATAAATTAAATGATGTTCCGTTTAATATTTAGTTGTAATAATTAAATAGATGAACATAATAAACATAATGTCCGATTGAGATACATTTTTTATTATTCGTGAATTTTAAAACGTTAACCTATATTTTCTAAAGATATTATGAAATAAACTATTTATAGCCTGTTGCCGTTAATTAAATAGTCAAATAAATAAATATACTAGGATTATGAAATTCTATGACAATCTTTTAGAAACGCTTTATTTCTATCATATAGCCGCACAATTGATACCACCGATGCCATATCAGTTTGTGGTCTTATGTGTTTTACTTTGGCCTCGTAACCACTCGAACCCCAATGCACATATGTTTTATACAATATGTACTTTCGACATATCACATTGTAGTACAGAATAGAAAATGAATAGCTTAAATTGTAGTTATATCGACTGTTTGTTTAATTATTTGTTATATAAACTAAAATTTAAAACGGATGAGTAAAAATAAAATTTTTGGTCTTTATAATTAAGACTGTAGAATTATTATTTAATCAAATCAATCAAATTATATAATATGTTAAATGATTATCATAACGTATCAAATAAGCGATACGACTGAAGAAAATTAATAAAAAAACCTATCACATGCGAACGAGTAAGTTACATTCAGCAAATTTAGAAGTTGCATTCACAAATTAAAAAATAGATTTGAAAAATATTGTTGTTGTCCTTAATTTTTTATGTATTTGGTTTGCATACGCAAAAATCACTAAAAATTCAAATTCACAAAAACCAAAATAGCAACGTAACGTAGACAAATTAAAGATAAATGATATAATATAAACAATATGTTCATTATTATTATTAAATTTTATATCGCGAGCGCTAAATGAGAGTCACATCCAAAAATGACAATTGTATATTTGATTATACAAACTTCAAAGTTTTAAAACACACGTACGTTTTTAATTTATTCGAGGCACAGGTATAATTCTTTATAAACATTAAGCAATAATAGATATTTTTAATTTGTAGATTTATATTTCATTTCCTTTCATTATTATCACCAAATAAAATACGAAAAATAATATTCAACTTGATATTAGCCATAAAAATTTAGTTAAAATATATATATTTAATTCGAATAAACACGTTTAAACTATCTTAAAAACTTCCAACAACCTGTAGTAAATATTTGAATATTATAAATTGACCTACTCTTAGCAATTATTTCTTGCATACTTGGAGTATAAGTTAAAAGGTTATGGAATATTTATGTGTCCTATTTGTTTAATATAATTACGTATTGCGATTACTTTTATCTCCAATATCTTTTCTTACCATGAAAAATTACTCTGTGCACAAATCTAAATGAATGCAGCTCGATTCAGATACTCTTGCAGTTTAATTTATTATTTATGTTATAATTCAAATAAATCCGTTTCTCAGCGTTTCTTCCGTATATTAACTCCGCTGACTCAAGAATGAACTTGACTAGAACAAAAAAATCTAATTCTGCTGTGCAAACATTTTAAATCTGCCGGCAGCAAACGTATTGCATTTTCCGGCTTGCGAAATTCCAAAGGCAAACGTTTAAATCAATATGTTAACTTCTGATAGTTTGATTTTGTATTTATTTAACGTAATTGTTCGATAGTTATGCACTTATTCTAAATAATTTGCTTTTGTTTCTTGATTAAACCTTTATATTCTTCATAATTTTTCTTAATTAGAGACTATTTATTTTGAACCAGTTTAATAGAACTGACTATTGTGCTTAGCGCAAATTTTTATTGATTATTTTATGATTTCATTTTACATATTAGATGTTTCCTCAGGAAGTTTTAAATATCATTCATAGATATGTTTGCACTAGTATTAGATATTATTAGATAATAAGAAAATGAAGTGTGTAAATTGAAAAATAAATAAATTTTGTTGGATGCATATAGAAATTTTTTTATGGCTTTTAATATAATAAGGACATATCCCATATCCCCGAAACGTATAAAAAATTATTAAAAATGGAGGGTTTTTGTTAAAAACAATTCATAAAAAATATACACGTATTAATATATGTATGCAGATGAGATATGTTAATCGCGTGTTAAACCGACGACTACTAAAATAAATATTACATGCGTATTGATTGCATTCTATAAAATATATACTCTAATACACAAATATTTGTAATAGTTTGCAAATATAAACATAATATATTTTCTAACGCAAATTCACATATTTACTTTGACTAATATTTAAATTTAATTTTAATATACAATTAATAATATATATTGATCATGCAGAATAATTTCAATAATGTGCACATGCTATTTCATAAACAAAACAAATGAGCAATTTGATTTACACAAACTATTATTGATTATAAAAAAATAAGCAAACGGTTTTTTTTTAAGCTAATGAAATGATTGCTAAAATATTGGTAGCTATGCACATAAGGTAATAAAATTAATTAATCACTTACCATCTTTCGATATATCTCGCCATTCCTCAACACCATAATCACCACTTTCGATTTGATTCTGATTAGATTCGGATGGACGAGCTCTGAGCCTCGAACGATGTTTGCCAGTCTTGCCTGCAAATAATATAATAAAGATTAATAATTAATTTACATTTAATTATTTATACAAAATTCAATTAAAAAAACTATTAATAATAGAAACAACATTAACCACAAAACACAAGACACTAATAAAATAAATAAAATTCATATATATATAATTATATATATACTTAATATGTATACTTAATAATGACGCAAATTTTTGGAACCAGCTCATTTATTAATAGAATGAATCAGATTAATTTTTTAATGTTCTCTCAAAAATAGCAATAAAGATATAATGAATTAAATGAAAAAAAAAAACTAAGCTGAAATACAAAACTTAATTCCGAGTTCACTCCATGGAGAAAAGTCTAATGTTTATATTATCTTTAAATGGTATTTATTTTATATTAATTAAATTAATTTAATTTATACTCATTATTCAAATTGAATTGAAAGAATATATTCTATATATTACTTCTAATTAATAGAAGCTGCTTGTTTTTTATGTATTTTATCGCTAATTTATGATTAGGTGTAAATATTTTATGGATTTGCCATTATAAAATATGGCTTTCCATAAGTTGGACTTATATTGATTTGATTACCTAATGTATGCAATATATAACAGAATAAATAAAATATCTGAAATATCTAATAAGTATATTAAACCGCAGTTTTTATTTGAAAATATAGTTGAAAAATTTAGGGTGGTTAAATCCATTGGCTCGTAAGGACCAATGAAAAATTAGGATTGATGATTGCTTGCCTTATGAAGGACCAATTGTAAATACTTTGATTATAACTGTATATATTTATTTTATATTAATAACAAGTTATACGTATATTTACAATAATTTTAATACAGTTTTTGATTACGTTCTGACTGATTGATTGATTTGTATAAATTTCTGATAGATGATTTTTTGTTTATATATCAATATAGCCGCATGCTTTGATTGGCGCGAACAATAGTATTGGATATATTTCCAAATGAAAGTAATTAATCGGGGCATTGCTGCAACGACGGTTAGTTGGGTTGCCTTCTAGTAGCGGGCAGAAGTAAATAAAATGTAAAACTTAGTAAGGAGAGTCACTAAATGGAAATCTAATAGCGTTAGAAAAAATAATAAACCTAGTTCTGAGTGCTGTTCAACCAAAAGAATACTAAATTATAAAATACTGTTAAATTATTCCATACTTATTGATTAATACAGCGTTGAATATGAAACCTAAAATAATTATTTATCATAATACCATGCGGAATATTATTATAGAGGTTCAATTAAATTTTAACTATCGTTTCGTTTTTAAACTCTATGTAGAGTCAATAACCGACCGTTATAAAATATCCATTCGATGCAAATGCTATTGATAAAACTGTATTATTTTTGTGTCGCTATTCGAATTGCAGCAACAATGCAGTCGCAAGCAACGTTCGATGTAAAGTGTTCTCTGAACCCAATTTCCATTCAATAAGGTTATATATATATATATATATATATATATATATATATATATCCAAAGTCACGGTCTTATATCGGATATATATTATAATAAATCTAGAGTTATTGCAAATTCGAAACTGCATGTTATCAATACATGCAATATATCGAATATATTAGTTTATGCATGTCGTACGAACATTTGCACGAAAAATACATAAACGTACGTGCTAAAATATATAAATACACATAACTTGGCGGTATGTATTTTCACATAAAAGTTTATATATTTATAGAAAGAGTGATATGCAGTAACAAAAAATGAATAGAACGATATTGTTGAAGCGATACCATGATGACACCATAAGTTAATATCAACCATCCGGCCGTCATATCTTGTGAAGTTTATCTCGGGAATTATTTATAACTGTGACCGTAAAACGTTGGCAACTTTATGGTAACGTCTCGACGTTTATTAATAAGAATGTATCGCGAAATGTCAGGCGAAACGGTGTAATAATATTTTTTTGTTTCATATATAAATAATATATATATATATATATATATATATATTACCTTTGTGAGATTTGTATAATCTTATTTCACGCGGTCTTTTCTCATACGATTTTTATGTGTTACAAGATTTTTTATGATATTAGCACGAGCGTTATATTATAAATTTGCGATTTCATTCGTTTTTTCATTTCTTCATTTTATTAATGCCAATAGGCTTATTCTGATACAGTAATTCAATAAAAAAAATTAGTAATATAATTTATTCTTATACATAAGGTAGGGCGTGGCACAAAGGTCCAATTTGACTTTAAGCAATTATATTGTGAAAACCAAATTAATTGTATCACAACAAGTAACACATATCAGATAGACAATTATTTTGCTAACTTGCTAGTTGGGTAAAATATGACGGTCAGAGACAAACAAGTCTAATGTTTTACCTTTATTTAGAAGGAAGTTCACGAAATAACAGGTAAATTATTCAACCAAAGCAAACTATAAATTGTATGAGTACATTTTTTTACAGAAATAACACTTTATATAACCTTTATCTAGTGTTTCCTCAGAAATATTCATTAGAAAAGTTGGAATAACTATTTACATAATTTATTTCTTGTAATATTAATCATTTTAACTTTATTTACTATTTACTACTTTTTATTGTTTACTCCTTTGCCGAGGTTAAGGTTCAGTAAAGAGGTCCACCATCAATATCTCAAAAACAAGTAAAGTTAGGAATTTTTTATCAACAATATTTAAAAGTAGAGTGCAAAATAAATGAGAAGCCATCACCTTGATTCTATCTACGACGATATGAGGAGATAAACGAAAGTATTTGAAAATCCACAACGAAAGTATTTTCTTTCGTTGTTAGTTTTTTTGGATGTGAGCACTGTTGTTTAGTTTAAGAAACCTTGAAATAATTTTAATCTACATTATTCGATTGTTTAATAAAATGTATTGTTATTTTTAAGTTACATTCCAAAGTTTTTCTTATGTAACCTCTATGAAAGCTTACACGTGTGTGGTAAAAAAGGATTAACTGAAAACAATAAATAAAGTAAATAATTATTTATAAAAAAGCAGTTTTACAAGAAATAATTGAATAATTTATTATTCTTCATTATTCTATATTATTCCTATATATTATTATTATTATCTATTCTTAATTTTTTACAATTTATTCCAAATCTGCTTAAGCACATTTCTGAAAAATACCAGGTCAAGGTTGTATACAGTGTTATCTTCATTAAAAATGTTTGCATGAAATTTATTTTCAGCATTAACTGAATTTTGAAGCATTTATTTCGTAAAATTTATTTGAAATTAAGAATAAAACATTGGGTCTTTTTACTCAGCCTATTGGACAAAAAGAAACAGATGAAAAATTTTGGAAAAATGGTAAAAAAACCTTCTATAATTGAAAGGTAACTAGGAATATTAAACTTTTATTTAACTCTGATATTTTCAGCAATCAGAAATACATAAGGATTCCTATAAGCTAAATTGACAATATTTGAGAGCAATGTCTAAGAAGAACTCCAATGAGATCTTCTTAGTTTAACAATTAAAAAGATAATAATATATTGAAGCTAATCTAAGACTACATCTGAAGGCCATTGACGTTTCAATCTTCTATCGCCAAATGGTTGGGCAATGTCGCCTATTGATGGGTTTGAATGTGATCCCATTTTACGTTTGTATTTTTCCTTAAATTCTTTGAACGTTAATTGCACCGTTTTCATGTTGAGATCACTGTGAATGGTTTATTAAATTAAATATTGTACGTAAAATTTTTGACTATGTTCTCTGCATTATAGCTATATTTGATTTGTAGGCACATCCCCAGAGCTCAATTCCGTAGGTCCAGATTGGTTTAATAATTTATTTATATAGCAGCAATTTTATTAAACATAGCACGACAGTTTGATACATGTTATGTGTTGTTATGTAATTTATTTGGTTTGGACACAATTACTTGAAGTCAAATTTGACCTTTGTGCCACGACCTACCTTATTTAATAATTAAATGCATTACCTTACGAATTTTCAAATAATTTTTTAGAATCATTTTTATATATTCTTAAAAATATATAATTTATCATCATGCTATATAAACTCAATAGTCTAATAAAAATTAGAATCGCTTTATAGCTATAGCAATTTCATATTACACGAGTCTAGTTAGATGTATCATAAAAATACTTCCAATTGCCATCGGCGCCTCATTTTAATTGGCCTTTCATCAATTTATTACTTTACAACAGAAAACGAGTTGATTGTTTAGTTGATTATATGGCTTCGGACTAACCGAACATACAAGTCCACTTGATGTAAGTGAAGAGCTACTATTAAAAGTTGTTATTGGCAATATAACACATATATAACGCCCGGACTATTACGGCACTGACGATACGGCAAAGTCATAAAATATTTTTATCGGCATTTTCAATGGCTCATTTATAACTGTTATAACGTGCGACCAGAGACAATGTTTTATACAATGTCATAATGCTGGTTAGGGATGATAGTGGTCAACAAAGATATGTTTTTAAAGTGAAAGTGACCGAAAATATGTACATTATGCAAAACATCGACTTAATCGACCACAATATAGATAGCATATTGATCTATGAAATAAATAGTGGTGCATGGCATTGTGCATCAAGGCAAATTGCTGGAACTTTCAGTGCCAGAATTAAATATTCGAGCAAAAAATAATTATCAATGAATATAGATCCAAGATTACTAACAATTATTTTGATTTTTTTTTCAAAAAATTAAATATAACTGTAATAACTAGATATGTATTCATTCATATAATATACACTGACGATCTTATCGCTCAAAACACTTTGTAGTTTTTAGCGATAACATATTTATAAGAAGAGATGCCGAACAAATCCATGTGAAAATATATTTCTTACGATTGTAATAATGCATATAAAATATATACGTACATTCTTAAACTTACTTGTATATTTAAAATTATGCATTCAAAGAATAAAACTTTGTATATTTTTGAAAATTTCGCAAAAAAATTATGAAAATTTTGAAATTTGTATGAACCGTATAAGTGAACTTTAAAAATCAAAAATCATGGTACGGAACCAACAAAAAATTGTAACAAAATTAGTCCTTGTGTTTAAAATCGTTATAAAATATCTGATAATTATCAAATCAAATCAATCTGATTAATGAATCAAATTAATTTGATGTGCGTATGACTATTGATCAATTTAATCCCCCAAAAAACCATTAATTTCTACATTTGCTTCTATAACTTCAAAACCGTTGGACCTGTCTTCGCCAAAAACTAATCAACATGCCTTTTAATCAGTAGGAATCGAATAATTTTTGAATCATTTAAATCGGTTGATTCATGCTCCCAAAATCGTGGACGAAAAATTGTATACAAACGTACACACACATGCATCCAAATTTTCTAAGGGATGTCAAAACGTCCAGAAACCTTTGAAACGTAAAGATATTTTATTTTATTTTTTTTTTTTGGTTTATTGTTCGTAAAAAACTATACACACAGTTAATTCAGCTACTTTACAGGTATATGGAAAGTTTCATTTTCCTTTTTGCAATTACTATAACTTTTGCAATTACTATAAATTATTAATATAACAATTAAAAAATCGAGATGTATTCTAATAATGTTCACATTGAAAAAAAAATATTGCAAATATCATCTTAGAATTGAACAAAGTTGAATGGAATTCCCCATGATTCTAATTGCGATAATAAAACATAATTTTAATCAAGTTTAATAAACTCGGTGAATATATAATTTGATCTAATTCTACTATTGACAATTTAAGATGATTAATCTACGAAAATCCTTCCTGAAAAATTTCACAATACTTTATTTGCTCAAACGAGGTTTATCACAATTTTAAACGACTCAATTAAAAAAGAAAGAATTATTATTTTGTTATGGTTAAACATAAAAATTTTGAGTTTTACTTTAAACTCGAAAAGAAAGTGTGACAATTTAGTAATTTTTTATTATTTAAAATCAAAAAAATTAATATTACATAAAATTTGAAAAGGGATAATTTATCAATGACAATTGTAATTTTTATATTGATTATAATTTTAAAATTTCTTGTTACTATCTTTTAAAATATTATTTTAATATTTGACATCTAAATTTGTAGGGTAGGTTAGGTACGCTTGTGCCACTGTTTTTTATCAGCAATAATTTTGTTGATTTACCAGTAAGCTGGAATAAAAGTAAATTAAATGGCAATTTGAACATTTGTCTAAATAAAAATACTGACATGCTGTCCTTACTTACGATGAATTGGTCATAAAAGCAATTGTGTTTGAAATGTTTTTTCTTTTACTTTTCTCTTTTGTATTTTGTATTAGTTGAGTGAGATTTTTTTGTACATGTTAAACCTTTCAGCCGAAAAAGACACACGACATGTCAAAACCATACCACAAAATTTGTATCAACCCAACGCACATTTTTGAAGACAAATCATCGTTATGACTAAGCTAAATTATCTAGCTAAAAATTAATTGTCGGTACTCAACTACAAATGCTCAATTTACAGCAAATTAGCAAACAAAGTATTCTATCTGTATACAAGTAACAGGTATTATTAAAATAAATTATGCAATAAAACTTATTTTTGTATTTTTAAAAGCAATGAGCTTTACAGATCATGATAATGTAAGACTTTTACTGAAAACAATAATTTGAACTTGTTCAAACAAAATACATCTTTTCCCTTGCTACCCTATCTCCCCTATGCTAAAAATATATTAAAAGAGTTAAAATAAAAAAATATCTTAAATTTGTGGTTGCAAATTATGAACTCAATTTTTCACTATGATCATACATCATAACATATTCATAATCAAAGTGCAAGATTCTTAGTTTTTCACATAAGCGCGTTCCAATACTTTTTGATTATAAAATTTCTAACACCAGCATTGATAGATGTAATAAAATTTCAGATTTAGGAGTTCTATTTTATTCTGGTTTGTTTTTCACGGATCATAGAACTGATATTTGTAATAGAGCACATAAATCTTTAGGTTTGATATTGAGAAATTGTAAACAATTTAAATCTACCAATGCACTTCTTTGCATGTACTATTCTATTGTACGTTCAAAATTAAAATATGGTTCGATTATTTGGTATCCTCATCAAATCAACAACTCTGATGCGATAGACAAGGTTCAGCGAAAATTTCTAAAATACCTTTGTTATAAAATATATAAAATTTACCCTGAACGTGGCTATGACCACAACACTTTACTGAAAGAATTTGATATTCCTTCCCTTGCCTCACGTCGATTTATCTGTACAATTATGTTATTATTTAAACTTTGCAATAATTCTGTAGATTGTCCTCTTATTCTCAATCAACTATCCTTTAATGTTTCAAGGCTATCTACGCGTTCACAATTATTTTTCAATTATCCTACTCCTAAATATAATTCTCTCTTAAATTCGCCTATTTAACTTATGTCCTCTTACTTTAACTTAATTAATAATGAAATAGATATTCACAACACTTCACCTAATCAAATAATCTCCATCTTCACAAGTTAACCTTCATACTTTCTTTTCAAATATCTCATTATTTTATCTTATTCTGTTTATAAATAATATTGTTACATTCTGCATTATATGTAATTTTATCTTAAGCATTTTATGTTACTAACTATATATTGTAATTTTGTATATATTTTAATTGTTATTCATTATGTAAAATAATTGTATTTTTGAGTCCTCTTAGAGAAATCTGTGGGCTATATATTTAAATAAATAAATAAATAAATAATAACATCAGTCGTCAAACGTTTCATAACTAGTGTTTTATATATATAAGACACCATGATTTCTTCTTAAACATATTCAAAGGAAGACAACTCAATTCTCTTTGAGAATAGTATAACTGGAACGTTGATAAAATATATCGTTTTGCATATAACACTAATTTGCCTTATTTTCTCTCTGTTCTCAGTGATAACTCGGTCTCGTTTAAATGGCGACGTTAATTTCAGCGCTTAAGGCATAATTACGAGCTCGTAGATGGCAGATCGAGCAAGACATGCCGAGGTAGTTTATTTTTTGCGATGTTTTACAAGACGGTCGACACGCAGAACCATCTATTCGCATAAATCAGAAAGTACCCGGATGATACTCCGCGTTAATCCGGGGCGAAAACCAATTAAGCTTTTTGTTACATATGTAAGGTGTGGGGTAGGACGGTTAAAACAGTGATGTTCAGTTCAAAATATTGGATATTTCAATGTTTAGCCAAAAACATATTTAAAAAAATTCTAAGTATAAGTAAATGATTGTGCATGTAAAAGTATGTGGTATATAGTGGAAGAGTAGGGATTGCAATATCGGGCGATTTCATGATCTCGAATACCAGGATCTTATAAATATTACACAAAGTCCTTAATTTTTAATTCGATTGATTAAGTTTTGTTTATTTACTTTTCCGTAAACATAAGTTACAGTATTTATAATAATCGATTTGAAAACATTCAATTTTCCTCCAATTTTAATTACGTTACGGAAAGTTCCAGCAATTAGCCTTAAGGCACCACTAGTTTGAATTTGTTTTTTTTCCTTAAATATATAATTCCATATAGGTCTATTATATGTATAGTGTAAAATAAAAAGTAATATATAACTGTTTACTTGCACGTTTTTTTTTCTATCTATCTACTCCTATTCTCTATGTAATAAAATATTTAATATGTACTCATTTTAGAACATTAATAATGTTAATATGTCGGTAACTAAAAATATGACTAGTAAATTTTTCATTGATGGTACCGGTATTAAAACCGGAATTCCGGTATTACAAATTTCAAATACCGAATGCCGGTATTCAGATTTCAGTACGGTATTGGAAGCCCTTTGGAAGAGGTAGCTAACACACATTACATACCTAGTTTACCCACTGCAAAACATGCCCAATTGATTTTGTTCCAATTGAACTGGCACAATTGGAGATTCAAGGCTTTTACATATTATATTTTTGATTTTCATGTAATTAACTTACCGTTGGGTAGGTTATGTAATCGTCTAAAAATGTAAAATAATTTTTCACCTATCTTTACGTTTGAGAGATTTCTGAACATTTTGGCATACCTTAGAAAAAATGAATGTGTGTGTGTACGTATGTATGAATACAATTTTTTGTCGACGTTTTTGGAAGTATGGATCGACCGATTTGAATTATTCAAAATAAGCTTTTGATTCCTTTTGATAAGTAGCCGTGCCAATTAGATTTTAGGAATAGTTGGTCTAGCCGTTTTGGAGACATCGAGCAAAAAGTGTTTGAGAATCCGGAGCATCCGATTTGAATGATTCAAAATACATTTAATTCGTAATGATGATAAGGGAAGTGTTGATTAGTTTTTGGCAAAGACAGGTCCAGCCGTTTCGGAGATACTGAGCTAAATGTGCAGAAAATGGTAGTATTTGAGAGAAAAAAGCATCTAATTTGAATAATTCAAGTAATCTTTTGCTTGTTTTGACGAAACGATTATTTTTGGGGAAACCAATGTTTTATAAAAAAAATTTTTTTTTGAATATCGAACATAATTTGGATTTTAATTTCAATTTTAGCTAAAATTCCAAAGCTCACTTATATACTTGAGCTAAGTAATTTAAACTTTGCAATTCAGTTAATACAATTCTTAGAAATATGAGATAAGGTTTCTTCATTCTAATTCCGCTTGATTCATTTTTGTTTATTCACTTTTTATGAAAACTTGTATAAACATCATTGTCTAATTTAAAAGCATTTTTAATTTCTATAAGATACGAATGATGATAGTAACAGTATTTCTAATAATCTATTTAAAAGCATTTTTTACGGAACGGGAAGTTCGAGCAATTTGGCTTGAGGCACGATAGATACGATTTTTTTTTAAATTGAAAAAAATTGTTTCAAACAATTTGGTTTGAGTAAAGAACTCAATTCAAATAACAAAACCTGATATCAGAAAAGAGAAATATTTATTTGAATTGCAAATAACAATTAAAAAAAATTTTCATGCAAGTATAGTTGAATTGCAGTTCATGACCTACCCTCTGAAAAAGGCACTACATAACATAATTGTATCTGTTTATACAATGCTACTGGTGTGAAATTCGATCACTAAATTTTTAATTCTTGTAACAACGTTTGCTATACTGTTCAAATATCACGTCTAATCCGTTAATTGAGGCTGAAATCCCACAGGTATGTATGTCCGATATACGATAGTGTTTTTGTAAAGGGATTATAGCTGTCTTGCAATACTCAGATTCGAGCATCTTACAAAACGACTACACGGATTTACACCCACGTCAAAGTTAAATAGGAATGAAGCGATAGATTGGTATTTTCAAATTATATTTTTTTTATTTAGCTCTCAAAACTTTATTGAAACATTTTGTTAGTTTTTTGATCGAAAAATTACTTGCTTCTAATTTTGAGAGGCTTATATCACTATCAATCATATGAGTCATTTAATGAAATCACCGATTTTATATAAGTTTTCGAATTCATAAATATGAATAAATGCATTGAATCAGTTTCATGATAGCGTTTGTTGAATATCTGTGACTTCCTATATAGCAGATTTCAGTCAAATGATATATCTACTATGATTAAAATATTTGACATCTATACAATTTTACTAAATATCCTTAACATTTGTAAATGAAATAGAGAATAAAAAAAATATCACATGATATGCTGTTTTTTTTACAAATACTCAAATAGACTAAAATTTACGTTATTATTTATTGTATTATAAAGAAGTTCTAATTTTTTTAATAGATTTTAATATATAACGCTTTGAGGGCTGATTCAGCAGTAGACACATCCCAAATATATTTGGAATATCGTGACATTGAAAATAAAGAAATTTAACAGACAGTATTAATTTTCTTGCAAGCTATTTACTATATAAAACTATTTTGCTTAATAGAGCAGATTTCCAATAATCAAAAAAGTATAATACTAATATTTGTAATTTATACACATATATATATTAGTATTTGAAGCGTCAAGGTTTTAACCAGATGTTGATTCAAAATTTCTTTTAATTAAAAACCAAACACTAATTTTTTAATTATTTAATTATTATTCCTAGCAAACTGAGTGAGATTCCAAAAATTATGTGCCATAAATTTGTACGATATCGAAATTCGTCCAAAAAACGGATATATCTTCAAAGTTTAAGATTCAATATCTAATTTTTTCCTGCAAGCTATTTATGAACTATGCGCTATTTGATTACAGTTTTGATAAAGAAATTATAATTTATTTTCAAATATATTAAATGAAATAATCAGAACCCTTACCTTTAGATCTATTTGATGGTGATTCGGTGGTTAGAACTGTTGTCGGTGCTGGTATTTCTGAAAAAAAAAATTAAAAGTATGAGACTAATTGTCGTTTTTGTGATATAAAAATGTTTTTAATTAATTATTTATTCTCTATACACACCATCTAATTTAATAAGTCCATCGGTTTCGCCCAAAGAATTCTTGGCTACACATCTGTATGACCCAAAATCGTCAGGACCAACAGATCTTATTTTGAGAGTCATGTATTTACTGTAACCACTATGAGCTGATACTGTTTCATATTTATCACCTGAAAAAAAAAACAATAATCATATTAGAGTATACCAATTTATATAATCACATTTTATGCATCTGAAATAAAATTGCTAATCATAGAACCAGAATTTAGATAGTACATAAAGAAACGTTAGATTTTGCGTTTGCAAATACACTATCATTTTAGAATTTTACTCCAAAACTTTTAGACAAAAATAAAAATTAGATTAGCAAGAGAAATAATTCTATCGGCGTAACTTTTCCTTAGTAACTGGCTTTACTGTTAATTCAAATAAAACTTTAATGACCGAGAGTTGAGTGAAACTTAAATGAAATTTAATCTTAATTTTTATCCGGTACAAGCTTCTACATTGAACGCAATTTGTTGTAAATTCGTAATTGAATTACATGCCGTGTACTTTGTTTGTATATACCGACTAAAATCATATGAACTTCTGAAAGAGTCTTTTATTCAATGTTTGTGCTATGTTTTATTGAGTTTATTATATATAAGTAATGGCAAAGTGAAAAGAAATATATTTGGGAATATACGGCGAGTTTATATAACATGTTGAATATTTGCTTTGTTTTCTGTCATCTTGTATAATGATTTGTTGTTATTATTAAAGTATATGAAAGTATATTCAGATTGTATAAACTATGTTATTTCAAATAAAAGTTATAAAAAATATATTTAATTTATCATACAAATAATAAACTATAAACCCAAGAACATAAATAAATATGTAATATAATTTAATAAAATATTCAATCTTAATAATACTTTTTATGAATATTTAACTTATTTCACAGATTTTAACAGTGCCATAAATTTAACTATTTTTTAAAATAAATCTATCAATACAAGTTTATACATAATTGTATAGCCATAGTATGCATTCATAAAATTGACTAAAACTATTTTTATGAATAAAAAAAAATTGAATAATGGTTCAATGGTTGGACCATTAGTATTAACTTCCTTAAGGTAAGGTAAATTTTCTCAGAAACTTCGATTTTTGGTTTTATTTGAGATTCTGAGAAAAGGTATATGTGTGTATGTTTGCAAAAACTTGACTTTTTAGTTTTAACAAAACTGGCTGCATCGATTTCAAAAATATATTTTCCAATTGATGAAACTACTCTAAAATTTCGTTTACTCGTTACTCGCTTCGTTACTCGTTTCATTCATTTTATAAGAACATCTGCCTAGGCGTTTCTTTACAGTCAGCAGACAAATGCTGATGACGAATGCTGAAAAATGATATTTTTGACGATTTTGATGAAACTTTGTATGATGATAAAGTTTATGACTTGAAGAACATCCTAATATATTATAGACATACAAAAAATGATTTAATCTTTAAAATTTTAAAACAATTTTCTGAAATTACTTTTGACGATTTGACGATTTTGGTTAAACTTTGTAGGATAATAAAGTTTATTTTGTTGATCAATGAGATAAAAAGTGGTTTAGTTTTAAGAATTTATTAAAGTAGTTTGAAATAATAAGGCGGCTATTAAAACATGCGCCATGTATTTGTTAACTTCCCATAGGGTAAGTTATTGTAATCGTTCAAAAATCGAAATTGAAAATTTTTACATTTCGAAGGTTTCTGTACATTTTGGCATACCTAAAAAAGAACTGATGTGTGAGTGTGAGTGTGCTTGTGTATGTATGCAGAGATACAATTTTTCGTCCACGTTTTCAGGCGTACGGATCACCCGATTTGGATGGTTCAAAAAACATTTGATTCCTATACATAGGGAAATGCGCTGATTAGTATTTGGCAAAGGCAGGTCTAGCAGTTTCGGAGATACGGAGCAAAGAGTGCAGAAAATAGAAGTCGACTTTTTGAGAGATCGGAGCATCCGATTTGAATGATCCAAAAAACATTCAATTCGTAATGACGGTGAGAAGTAGTGATTAGTTGTAGTAGTTTGGCAAATACAGGTCCAGCGGATTCGAGGATACAGAGATAAATGTGCAAAAAATAATTTTTAAGAGAACTAAGCGTCCGATTTAAATGATTAAAAGAACTTTCTGCTTTTTTAAACAAAGTAATTGCTTTTGGGAAAAAAATGTTTCAATTTTTTTTTGTATATCGAAAATAATTCAGATTAATTGTAATTCTAATTCTGGGTTCTTATGGTATATACTTTAAACAAATTTTTTCAACTTTGCAATTCAGTGTATATAATTCTAATAAATATTGGACAATGTTACAGTATTTATTTATAATCATCTATTTGAAAACATTTAATATTTCTCGAACATTTCGTTAGGGTACGGGAAGTTCCAGCAATTTGCCTTAAGTCACGATGCAATACACACCACTAGTTTAGTAATTGTACTGATCACCGTTGACGTCACACTTAAATGTAATACAGTTTTAGAACAAAAAGTAGAATAGATAGTGAAATATGAATATATAATATTTAATTATAACAAGCTTTTTAAGAAATATCAATTGAATTTAGAAATATATATTTTAAAGTTTTATCCCCCACTATTGAAAAGGTTGCTAAATATGAATTCTCATAGATTAAGATCATGCCACTCTCTTAAGGCAAAATGCTTTTCAAATGTTGTTGCTTCAAGTAGAATTCCAAAATTTAATTTTTTTTTATATATTGCATATAGTTTTCTTTTAGTCTTGTTTGCGAATAATCAAACAATTAGTTGATATGAGTCAATATGTTCAATATGTATATTTATGCTTTCCCGTATTCGTCTCACAGAATTTATAAAAAAAATATTTTTGTTTTTCGATATAAAAGTTACTTAGAGGAAAGAAGTCACTGACGGCGACAGAAACTTTATTCATTTCAACTAGCTTCAAGTTTAACTTCAACGATATAAAACTTACTAATTTGCATAATAAAATCGCGCCGTGGAGAGACTACTGATTTTATTTTCTTCTGGTCACAGTTTTGAAAACTGATGTAATTGTGATTTTCACAGAAGTGCTTGATATAATAGATGATCAGTTAGACAGGATAAGTTTGAAACTATTTTTATGAACCATAAGGTAGTTGTTAACATGAGACAAACCATAATATATTACAAGAAGTAAATGAACTTGTTTAAATCTTATTGGTTGGTCTTTTATATCTTAATGACTTTTATAATGGACAACAAATTAAGTCATTATAACATTATAAAAGCAAGTATAAAACAAAACTTCAGGAAAAACAGAAATGTTTAAAAACCCATAATAAAAGTGCTTTCTTTCGCTATTAGATTTTTTGGTTGTGAGCACTGTTGTTTAGTTTATATATAATTGTCAAGTATACGTTATTACTTTTTTTAAGTTGTTATTAATTTTAAGTTCTATTCAGCAAAATTTTGATTTTTTTAATAAAACCTTATTGCACGTGGTCGAGGTAAAAAGAACCAACTAATCCTGGGAAAAGTGTGAATAATAAAAAATAGCAAATAAAAAGTAAATTCAATTCGGAAAAACAATTTCATAGGAGATAAATTAAATAAATAGTTATTTTATCTCTGTTTGCGTATATTTATCATAAAATACCAGATCAAGGTTATATACAGTGTTATATCTGTAAAACTATACCCATATCTTGCATTAGTTAAACAATCTAGCTATTATTACGTAAATTCCCTTTAAAATTAAAAATAAACCATTGTATCTTCTGCCCTGTAGTTGTCCCTTATTACTCCGCCTATGGGTTGAAAAGCAGGTTCATTTTTTTTTAAATAACAAAATGAACATAATTTCGCTATGATGAATTTTTTAGGAATTTTCCTGCACATTAGGCAGAGAGATGGTTGTTTGATATGTGTGATTTGTTGGGATATAATGTGTTTGGTTTTCATAATATAATTGCTCAAAGTCAAAATGGATCTTTGTGCCAATATTTATTCTATAAAATAACCAATGATTTATAAAGTGTTTGGAATATTAGCAATACTTTCTAATATATAATATATTTCATAATTTGAATATTATTACCAAATACCTACTAAAACTAAACTCTAGTAATTATATATAGCTTTGATAGTAATTCAATTCAATTCAGTTCAATTTATTAATTACTCTTCATCAAATAAAAAATGACAACTTTTGAATTATTTTTATATAAATTTATAAGCTATATTTAATCAATTTTATAATAATTTTTACTACTGAAAGTTGAAATCGCAAAATGCATATTAATTTCTTTTATAATAGCTTTAAGTGAAGTATGGAAGTGTTCATTTTCCAACTTGTGTTTCTTAATTTGTGTATTATTATCAAATTTAAACTCTTTGTGTATATTTCTATAAAAGCAAACAAATCAATAGCAATCTCCCTTCGTCTGTTGAATTTATTCCGAGGCGACTCCAGCTACAGAGAAGCTCCGTTACCCGAGCTACCAGCAAAATAAACACATTAAAAGTATTTTTTACACGGCATAGATTTCTCTCCGAGGTTTTATTGGGTTTTAATTTCAGTGCTGGGCTGTAAATCGCGCTTTTAAAAATCCTTTAAGTACTTTTTGGCGCGACACTCCGTGCACATTTTTCACGAAGTTGCATAACGAACTTAACATTGCGTCAGACGATTTTATAATAACCCTATACGACAAATTCGATAAAGAAATATTGTTTCGAGAGGGAGAGTTGTTGAAAAGACGAAGGAATTTGAAGAAACGAGAAAAGTCAAAGCAAAAAGCGAATAAAACGAATGTTCTCAGGAAATACGTTTATGGTCTCCAAGATTTTTAAATAGATAGGGTAGATCGGGGCTTAAAGATCCGCGGCTAAAAAGATCCGTCACATTGTCTCAAAAACAAGTGGAGTACGTTTTATTATCAATACCATTTTGAAGCAGAGGGAAAAAATGTGTAACCAGCGATTACCTTTAATCGGGCGACATCACAGAAAGAACTAAACTAAAGTGTTTTTTTTAAATTTCATTATTTATTAAGTGAATAGTTATTAGATATTTTATTTCAGATTTAACAGTATACTTTATATAACCTTTAAAATAGCTATGTAAGCTGAAAAAGTGAATAAAGTGTGTTCTTTAACTATTTTTCCAAAAAATTGTCATGTATCCCTGCGAGAAGAAAATGTGCAATATTCAACCAATACAAAATATAAGTTTCATGACTACATTTTTACATAGATAACACTGTATATGATTTTGATCTGGTATTTAGTCAGAAATATTCACCAGCAGAATTGGTGAATTAATTTGTTTCTTGTAAAATTGTTTTTAAATGACTTAACATTTTTATTTACAATTTTTTATTTTCTACACCTTTGCCAGGGTGAAGATTGAGTTTGTTCTTTTTACCACACCCAAATGTAAGCTATTATAAAAGTTCATGAAAAATTTGTTCAATCTACCTTAACAAAATATCTTATAGGACTATGCATAACGTCATAAAAATTATATAAGGATCTCGTAAACTATGCAACATAGCTCAAAACCAAAAAGAAACAACTAAAGAAAATACTTTTGTTGAAAATTTTTACATATTCCGGCTTAGCTTTCTATATCGACTTTGAATGAATTAAGCTAATGACTAGATGTACATCTTTTTCCTTCTTCTTTCAAATATTATTGTTAAAAAAACTTTTAACTTTATTTGTTTTTTAGGTATCGGTGTAGGACCTTTATACCCGCGGACTTGTAGGCTCCGTCTGTCTTGAGTAATATTCGTCTTAAGCCCTACTTACATACACATTTGATCAAATTTTATTTGGATTTTATATATTGCAAGACGAAATCGGTAGCCACTGAGCTAACTAATAAACTGTTGAAGCAATTCTCAAAAATGCCAAATTTCACTTAAAATTATATATTGATATATATATATATATATATATAAAATAAATTAAATTATATTATATAATTTTATTATATTATATTGTTATATATTGATATAATTTGGCATTTTCGAGTATTGCAAGGCAAATTATTAGGTTGGCTTTTATTAGTGGTCGTAAAATTAATAAACTTGAAATACGCATCGTTAGTAGGAGATAATTGAATGCACCTAGTTGTGATTATCATTCCACAAAAAAGTAATAAAAAAATGATTAATCATCCACAAATATTATATCACTTCTAGTATTGTTAAAAATAATAATTAATAACAAAATAACAGTAAAATGTAGATGTAAGTTTTACTTCAAGTCAATTACGTTCCTATGAATGTACAACTAGTGTGTGTTCGTGACTCAATCTCTAGTATAAAACTTATCCAATTTTAAAAATTCGATTACGTTTTATAAGACATTTGCTGATGATATTATAGAAGAATTTGTAATTATTCATTGAAAAAGCCTATTACGTTATGAACTCATAAAACACATCATTATACATTCAATTAATGATAACATTAATTCATCACACTTTCATTTGATAACGTGATTTGAAATAAAAACTGTCACCATTTTAAAAATTTGATAAACTCAAATGAAGCATTGTTAGGTATAAACAAAATAGTATCAGTAGACAAGTCTTTTAGGTAGACATTGTGAAGATTCACATATTACTTATCAAAGGTTTTGTAAACAATCAAATGATTAATGTCGCTGCTTAATCCACTTCACATACCCGCAGACTTCGCATTACTGACATGCATCACAACCTGTTAACATACGGAATGTTGTGCATTCTTCAACCTGTAATGTGCAGGTAAATCCATGTTTCAGTTGTGCACCCAGGAATCTGATAGCTTATCTGATGCTTGTGTTTGTAAGTAATTTTGCATTTCTTCACGTTGCGAAGCTCGGTTCCCTTTGTGCCGTTATTTATAGCACCGTTGTTTTGCTTTGATTATTCGCGTGCTAACGACGCAAGCTCGGCTCAGTCTGTTATTTTTAAACAACTAGCAAAAATATAAGCTCAAAACATTGTTCATGTAATAAAGAAGCTTCCGGTTGCGATACAACTGGATAAAACATCAAAGGGTTTAATAAAATCAATAAATTTATATAGAGAAAAAGTCACGTTCTAGTATTGTAAAGATGCTATGCTGTTTATGTTTATTCAGTAGCAAGTTAACACGTGGCCTCGTGTGGACGAGGTCGCTCTGGCAACCTGACATTAGGAAGCAGCGATATCCATTTTCAGATCAATAATATGTTTTCAATTGAAAATAGCTTAATTTGGTCATTGAGGTGTGAAATGGCAAGAACAAATCTCTTACACTATTCTTTCCTGAATCAAAATTTTTACTTCCCAAAAAATCCGATTCGCTAACTTTGTTTTCTCAAATGAGACCAAATTTGGAAAAAGTAAGTTTTTGGCGTAATTTGACGTTTTCTCAAAAACGGTCAGATCGATTTCAAAAATTTAAAAGCCATTCGATGTATCTCAATGAGGACTATCGTTTCTCAGTTTTGTGCTAAGATCGGCTGAGCCGTTTCTTTGTAAATAGCAGAAAAATGAAAAGTGTATTCATTATTGACCAAGTAGATTGTTTACACATATCAAAAAGTTCCTTTTTACCTTGCCTTAAGGCAAAATACCACTTAATACTAGTTACTTATTTTGCTCATTATATTTCAATCATTATACATAAAGATATTGAAATAGGTATATTCTTGAATACGATTGCAAAGATATTACCTAATTTTTGATCATAACTGTCATAATTTAAAGGTTGTATGAAGGCAACTCAGTGGTTGTCTTTTTCTAATAGGGATTACAAATTTTAACTCAAATTCAAAAATATTTGTTCTATATTTGCACTTCTGCTTGCTCTGTGGCTATCCGAACCTTGATCACAAAAAACTTGATAGAGAATAAGAGAGCTGGCTTATTTCACTATAGACTAACTTCTATCTAGCAAATTACATTTTAATAAGAGTATGTAATTATAATAAACATTTTGGCATAATATATTTAATAACAATTTCTTTAGAATTAAAAAATGTAATGCATACAACATCAACAATAAAAACCCAGGGAATTAGTATAGAATTAACACGTTTGCGGTGAACGAAAGTTTCAGCAAGATACAAAAATTAAGTCATTTTATTTTGAAAATGATACCCAAAATTTGATTCAATACCGTTTTTATAAGGATAGTCAGCTTATCATATACTCATTGAATACTATGAATGCTATAGCATACACGTCAATTGTGGAATATCAGTAAATATTGAGATATAAGTTGTATAAAATGTTATAGTTTCAAGTCTAACTAGTTTAAATATTGATAAATCATCATACATTGCGAAAGAATTCCAAATTGTGTAAATATATCAGCAGGTGCATACTGCAATATATCATTCATCCAATATATCATTTTTAAAATATGATTTATACGATCTTTCTAATATATTTTATAAATAAAGGTTTAGTATTTGAAATATTTAAAACTTTTAAAATGTAATAAATTACAATTGTTCAAACTTTCAAATATTATAAAATTTAGAAAAATATATAAACGAGTAGAAAAAAGAATAAAGTACTAAGAGAAATAAATAAACGATAAATTTACTCATAATTATGCTCTTAATACTTATAACTTATAGAACTTATTTGTTATAGTTAATTACTAAATTAATTGACATATAGTTAAATACAGTTTACAATGAATATTAATGACAAATTATAATAAAAATTTATTTTAAATAGTGTGTATGAGATTGAAATCAGGAGTAAAAGCAGCGACTAAATACTTTGTATAATTACTGAAATATTTTGAGAGAACGGAACAAAGAACAAACGTTATACGAAAGTATCATAAAAGAAAAATTTTGAAACAATGTTGTAGATAATTAAAGGCGTATTTCAGCAATTTTAAAACTCAATAAAAATAAACAATTTCACACTCAATATCACGTCGATCTAAACTGCAAAACTTTCAAATTATCTGGCAAAGAATCTCCAAACGCACAAAGTTTTTACAAGGTTGATATATATTTACGGCGATTGTCAATTGATGAAAATGTAGTAAGAACATTCACACATATACACGATATATATATTTTATAATTAAATGACACTAATTAAAGAACTAAAAAATATAATATAAGAACATAATTAGAAAAAAGTTAAAGAAAAAAAATATTTTTCTAATTATGTGAATCGCACAAGTTCTGATATATTCAATTTTATCTCCCTGTGCTTTGAATTGGATCTGAACAGATTTTGCATAAACAATTTTATGATGTGGGAAATATGTTTAAAATGTATTTATGCACAATATACATAGCAAAAACCACCAAAGCGTTACATTTTTCCTATGGGAAAAACTTGCAGAGTAAAAAGCAAAGAAAAAAGTGAAAAATAGCGAACCAGAGGTGAAAATGCGATATAAAATACGAGATTAGTAAAGTTAAATTGGAGAGTTTAAAATCGAGCGAGTGATAGCAGGTATAAAATATAATATAATGCAGGGCGAAAGGTTTGAAACGATTTAAAATGTGTAGTTTCACAATAAAATAAATTGCTTGGTGTGGAACGGTTTATCACATAAAATAATGAGAAAGCGGTGTAATTTTGATTATTATGATATAAACTTGTCAATGATTAGCAAAACATTTTTTTTCCTGTCGAATAATATACGCAAACTGAAAACATTTGTGTAATAAATAATATATTACAAAATATATCAATGCTCTAAACATGCTATTTATCATATTGGAACTATTCAAAGTAATAACTAGAGGTGAGTAGAATTTTGTCTTAGAAACTTTCCGATATGCCTGAATTAGATAATCGACTTAATAAATAAGAGTTGAGTTTTAGCCAGTCTTAAAGAATTAGCGGTCAAATTTTTAGCTATTTAATTTGATCTAAATGAAATAAGCAAATCGGATTTTCTATTTAAAACATAAATTTGTCATTCAGAAAATTAAAAATATTGACTTGCCAGACCTCTCTTAAAACGGTGGAGACGCCTTGTACATTTGCGCCGTGCATAAATTTCTCGCTAAAACAATTTCCGAACACAAGGGGTAATGTACATATAAATTCTTCGAAATTAAGTAATAAATCCTTAGAAAAATGATAAATCTAACGACAACTACCGCATATAAAATGCACACATGTATGAAAAATAGCTGGTACTCGTCTATAATTCTTCTGTAAATTTCACTTCAACGCTATATTTTTTGTCGCTTCTTCCTAGGAGACAAATGTAAGTTTGGCCGCTAGAATGAATATATCACTGAAGAAAAGGAGGGCTTAAGCTTCAACAAGTAATAGCATTTAGCTAGTTGAGTTACATCCGCGGTTTCGCATCGTGATTTATGCGCCTTTATATTTCTTTAAGAGGAAGCTAAATACCTGAAGGAAAGAAAAGAAATCGAAAAGTTTAGAACATGCTGTGACAGAAATTGGAAATTGCTATATATCGAATGGCTAGAAAGCAAATTGTATATGCATGCTGCATTTTATGTTATTGAAAAGCACTAGTAACTGTTATTTATTGCAATATATATCGATAACTGAGATACATTAAGCATCTGGATATTGAGAGTAAAACCTTAATAAAATTTCAGTTGATCTAATTTTGGTAACAGAAGTATTGTTACTATATATCGATTTGAAGAATATAGTAGCACGTGTAAGTTATGCATTCAAATACCTTAATTTAATTGTATAACTCAACTTCTATTAAAGATAACATAACAATACAATATTTATGTGTAATTCACAATTTTACACATGAAACAACCATATGCTCGTATGCAAAACATCCCTACCCTCCTATCTTCCCCAACAATGGTGCGATTGAGATAATGCCAACGTTCTTTTCCGCGGTTCCGCATTGTACATTTTTTTCTTTCGGCTGACAAATCGCGCAGTGTTATGTTACAACACAAGCTCGCAAACATATATACACACCTAAGACCCCTTTCCCTGGTGATTCTGGCTCGCGATTTCTTTATTCCCTACACCACGGTGTTTTACCGAAGTCTCTGTCATTCGTATCGGGAAACCGAGAACGGTGTTTTGCATGCGCTCTTTTTCTACTTCTATCTCAATGCTCAAGTCGGTGAGTTATGATCACGAATACATCAGGCTTAGCTCGCGCGAAAAGATTGCGCGTTTACACGTATATTAGGTACATGTATATATACATATACACAGATATCAGTCGAGTCTGGATGCTCGGTATGGGCGTGTTTCTCGTCTCACAATTATGTATTTTATAACTTTTAGTCAAATTAGTTTCAAATCTTTTAGTTATTCATAATTTTTTCTAAAAAAATGTTTTTCTCTAATATGTTATTAAGTTTAATTTTTAAAATGAATTTTTGTTGAGTGTTTTTGTCCTGTGTTGCTGAATGATGACACGCATCTTGTGTCGAAACGTATAAATAAAAGTATTTACACTTTATACCTTTTTTATTTCGACGAATGGGCTGCTAGTTACTTTGAAATATATATATATATATATATATATATATATATATATATGATTTAGTTGTTAATTTTGATGTTGAGATATATGAGTAAGTTCTTGTGGGGCGATACATCAAAGAATAAAAAGCAAAGATTTATAAATTAATCTTTAATTCCAAACGTTTCGACATTCAATTTAATGTCATCAGTGGATATTAACGTTGGTAGGTTACATCTAGAGAAGTGTACACGACACTAGAAATTAGCACTAACATTTATACAACTAACTTGTCAACACCATGATTTTTTTGTAATTTTTTTGTATGATGTAAACAGAAAAATGATACTTTTATTTGGACAAAAATGTGAATAAAGTTAAGTAATTTCTGCCAACGACTTCTGTACTGTGCGTGTTCCGAGGCTTATTTCTTATTCTTCTTACATATTTCTTATATATATTATATATTTCTTATATATATATATATATATATATATATATTTATTTACATTAAATTCATGTTTACACTTACTCACTCACAAACTTTCTAAATTTGTTGGTGATATATGCAAAGACAAGGGCTAATTATCGGGCCTAACATCAATAGAACAACAATTATTTCTATTTTGGCTATAGTCCGAGCCTTCATCAAGATAAAATAAAAGTAAAAGTTTAGTCTAGAAACTAAAATATGTAAAAATAGAGTTTTCAAAATTTTATATAAGCAGTAGAAAATCACTTAAAATCAGCCTTTTCTAATATTAAAAAGGAAAAATAATAATAATCCATGTTACTGTACTATATTATGCTATACTTATCATTACAACGAATTTAATGCTTAATATTAAACATTAAACTGTTATATTTAAACAATACTTCACAATTTTACTAACATAATTTTCACAAAAATGTGAGTTTGCAAAATGTGTGATCTGTAACTAGCAAGAGAAAATACTAATAAAAAAATGTTCACCAAAATTCGACTATATGTGAAACTAGTTGCAATATTTTCTGCTCATTTTTTTTATTGTTTATTAAGTTTCAAAACACAATCCAAAAAGCAGATGTTTGTATCGTACTAAGGTCATTGTGTTTGTTAAGTCTCATAAACCTAGGAGCAAAGGCAATAATTACTACGTCTTTTGTATTAATTTTCCTCTAAATATAGTATAGTTGAATCAAAAAACTATATTATTTTTTAACGTATTGATGTATTATGTAAGCATAGTTTTAACTTGTTTGTAATGTTGAAAGTTTTATTTATGTGATTGTGGGTTGTTTTACGTCTTTTGTATTAATTTTCCTCTAAATATAGTATAGTTGAATCAAAAAACTATATTATTTTTTAACGTATTGATGTATTCTGTAAGCATAGTTTTAACTTGTTTGTAATGTTGAAAGTTTTATTTATGTGATTGTGGGTTGTTTTATTCAAGTTTGCCTAGTTTCACCAATATAAATTGACTCGTAATCTAATCAGTTAATTTGATTAATCAGATAGAAAAGACATTTAATGTTAAAAAGGTTATTTTCGTAAAACTGAAATAGTATAAGTGGTTATTCTGGAATTGTTAACATTATCAGAATTACAAACAAGTTTTTTCCAAGAAAAGTAGATTTTTTTAGTGTATGGTAAACAATTGACACTAGAGTAAATTTCACTTGCTTAATTTAAAAATAGGATAATATAATTAACTTGACCGATAGAAAATTACTCTCAAATATATCAACCGACAACATTTGGTCTCCAAATTCAATTAATTTTCTTTAAAATTAATTAATAAATATATTGATCATATTAACTCATCTACCTTTACTGACACTCAGGTGCCATTTGCTTGTCATATATTGCAAATTGTTGTACAAAAATGCTATAACGGTTGTATTCAATTTTTTTTTTATTATTACAAACTTATGTATTGAGTATTGCATACTCATTAGTTAGTCTAGAATATTTTGGTACCAGAGCACGATTAATATATTAATTAATATTAACACGACTGATAACTAAAATTAATATAAACCCAAGAATACTGATGTGGAATTAAATTATAAAAAAATATGATTAGTTCAACATATCATTTAACGTGAATTATGTAAATACGTATGTATATTGTAGCGTATACCAATTATAAGCAATAAAAAACAAATAAACTTCCCTTCGAATCATTTTATAACACAAACATATAAAAAGTGTCCGCGTTCCTCCTCCATAATATGATATAGGTATTAATAATTCAGTTCGCTTAAGTGTTAAGTGGTGTTATCAACTACCCCTGTACCCTCGACGGGCCAATTAAAAAGTGCTTTAAGATTATGAAGGGCCGAAACGAGATAACTAATTTGTTTTATATACGAGAGAAAGCGAGACTGATACAGTATTATATGATTTTGGAAAGATGAGGGTTTATTATTCGCTATGGTAATTTAAAAGTTCACGAGCACGTTCGGAATTAATTTTAATTAATATCGTTTAAATACTGCTAGATATTAACATGTTATTTAATAAAAAAGACACATTATTATCAACCTAGTTTACTACAACATTTATTATACAGAAAATATAATTTTGAATGAAATAACATTTTATGCTTCTACTTGTATGTTACTTTATTTCACTATTTCATTTTTTTACTTCACGGTTATGCAAAATTCAAGAAAATACCTCGATATTTTCATTCATTTATAGATAAGTATTTAAGTGATAAGGTGTGTTAAATATTTAAGATATACAAATATAGAGAATTTTCATATAATGTAATTACAGGTTTTTATCATAATACATTTCTGCTCAGAAATAAATTAAACAAATTTATGCAATGTCAAAATTCTCATCACTTCTCATCATTTCAGTTCAACTATTTTTGTAACAAAGTTAACTATTGGCAAATTTGTGAAAATATGGATAAAATATAATATTTTCTACGATCTCCAAGAATTTCTACGATTATTTTTAACATGTTTTAAATGTAGACATAGTATGAATAAGTAAATTTTGCAAAAAAAACTATGTATTTTAAATTGTCATAAATATTCTCAAAAGTTAAAAGATTTCACTAAATCCTTCAAAAAAGTGTCGCAATAATATCGTTTCTCAACAAATACTGAATACGTATATATTTTATTTAAAATAAGAAATAAAAATCATATTTGCAGATTATCAAATAATAAGAAGCATAAATACACAACCAATATCGAGTTAAATTAATTCACACAAAATATTAATATATCAGAATACTATAAAAAACAATATCAAGATCAAAAAATTATTCTAAAACAGTGCATAAAAAAGTTTATACGTACCTAGAACTTTTAATATGGGCTCTGAAAAAATACAATGTGAAATAGAATAATGAATTTAAAAATAAATTATAATTTATAATATTTAGCCCAACAAAAATGCTTTGAAATGTAGCTGACAAATATAACATGCGAGGATTTTAATTGTTTAGGTTATACCAAAAGCAATATGTACAGAAACACATATTAAGAAATAACAAAATATGAATGTAAATATTTCATAATGTAGATCAAGGAAAAAGAATAAATGATGTTAAATAAAAATTTACAAAAAGAACATATTTTTCCACCCAATAATATTTAGCAATAATATGAGAGTAGGTATATAAATACATTCATAAGTTCATTGGGATTTTTTTTTATTTATTGTTTTTATTACCCTAATATTTACTAAGGATAGCAATACTAATTTATAAAATAATTATGACGTAGTTACTAAGAAGTGTTTATTCGTATAAGAATGGCATGTAGCCAAATGATGTAAAATCTAGAGTAAATAAAAAAAAATCATAAGAAGTTATTCATCAAATTAAGTAAATACTAAATCATCATTCTCAAAGCAACTATAAAGTAAGTAAATCTTATTACGAAACTTTAGCTAGCTGAAAAATAAAGATATTCTATATTTTGATGATTTAATTGCATATCGATATGAGAATATGGATCCTACAAAAAAATATTGTTTGAGGATGGAGGTGATTCAAACCCGTTCGGAATAGTCCATTGTATTTTGATTTGATAGCTATACCAAAGATTTGGACATTGAGAATATTAAAAAAGTTAAATTATCTTTCACTTGTAATAAATACTTAGAAAAAGAAGCGACTCGAAATACAAGGAACACTAGCCTAATTAATTAAATGACTTATTTGTGAATATGGCGAATGATTAAGAGTTACAGCCACATCTCCTTTTTTCGAAATTGCTAGTGATTTTGTAGTTATAGTCCTAACATAATATAACAATTTAAATTTAAATTAGTTCCATCTAATGCCCTTCTGGCACAATCACTAGTTTATTTTATGCCTGCTATTTTTATATTATATACATATTATATTGTAGTCCATATTATTAATTATTTTATTACACAATTATATGATGTCAAAAAAAATTGAAGCATAAAGGTTTAAATATTCTACTTTTTATCATTCATTACAATACAATTTTTAAGAATTTCTAATTATCCAATTAACAATGATAATTATTACAAATTTATGAAATTTACTAGACTGTTAATCCGGCAGCGGCGTTGTCGTAATTACACCCGGATCTAGTATTCCGGGCAAGTATCTATTGTACATGTACGCAAACAGCTTTTCCGTTGCTCTGTGCGAAATTGTGTGAGTGCGGTGGCATTAAAAGTTAACTTTTCAATTATCGTCGTAAGTCATTTCGAACTAATTGCTATTTGCACAACCGCTTTACTGAATTGGGTAACGAGACCGAGTTTTAAACTTTGTAACGTTACAAAAAAGTTACATAATATAGGTACAAATACGAGTACGTTTGTACGTAGCTTTGATGTGTGTTCGAGGATTTCAGACGAGCTAAATTATTATGAATTTTGTTGTACTTTGCATGTTTTATGTTTGCTAATTATGATTATAATTAAGGTAGATAATTGTGAAATATCTATTAACAAATTATTGAAGTAAAACTTCTTTAGGCGCGACTAGGGTGTAAGTCTGTGAGAATGCAACGGATTTCGATGAGATCACTTCTACACGGGTCGATTGTGATTAGTCGTCGTGTCGCGTGAATAGAGAACTGTCGTTGTACCGGGAACAGGGTAAAATATTATTCTGATATAGGCATTTTTAATTAAATCAAGATTTGTATTACCATGTAATCAGCAAAGATAAATAAACATTTATCAAGACAAGGAAATCAGCATAAATAAATAAACATTTTAAAATTACATGGTAGTACAAATCTTGATTTAATAAAAAATGCCTATATCAAAAGAATATTTTACCCTGTTCCCCGTAAATAATTATAATGAAAATAATAAATCAAATGAAACATTTATGCCGTGTACTAAACATAAGTTTATTGAAATAATTTCTATATTATTCGTAGTTTTTATAAATTTTTGAAGTTATTAAAATGGAAAATATTTTTTAGGTAAGACAGATATTGCAGCTGCTCAAAGAATGAGATTATATCGCCAGCGAAAAAGTAAACAAAAAATAAAAGCAGTCAATGAATGTATGTTAATTTTAATTACATGAAGTTCTTCAAGCGTTGTTTAACATAATCCACTGTATAAACGAATATTATAGAATTTATTAATCAGCAGTTGCTTAATTTCTCTTATGAAGATACAAGTCGTAAATGTTAATTACAATGACAAACCGATCATGTCGTATTTGAAGTATACTTTAATTACATTATTGTTTTCAAATGTTATAAATATTTTCAATGCTATTATAAATATATAATTTATAATTATACAAATGTGTATAATGGTCGACACTAATAAATGTGTACATTACGAGTGTTACCATGTTAATAAACATTATTCAAAATTGCTATATGATGTATTTATTTCTAACTTAAATGCTATCTCGTACAATATGAAAAAAGTTTTACTTCAATTGCGTGTGAAACTTACGCGCACTCTTTATTTTTAAGTTTTTATCGCTGGTGAAAAATAATAGGGGCAACACTAGTTTATTTTTAATAGATGTTATTTGTTGTAAATTGTGAAAGCAAAAGAGATACTTCACATGGTTCTGACATAAACATTTAAGTAAGAAACAACAGTTGTGAAATTATTTTTACATTTTTCAGTATAGGAATACCTAAAGCAATCATCCATCTTTATTTCATCAAATCAGATCTCAAGATATATAAATTAGAACAAAAAACTGTTACAACCAGCTCCTAGGTTTCTTACATTTCTGACGAAATACATGACATGTAACCACCCATTTCTCAGGACTATGATTAAAATATCTTATATACATATTCATATATGCGCACTAGAACCGCGTTTCTATGCACATTGCTTTTGTATTTCCTTCCCTAATCAAACATTGCACACGCCTATTCGCACAAATACTGCATATTATTTGCAGTTCAACATAGATCAGTAATCAAATAAACATGTTTTAGTCCGTGTGTTTGCTGATTTTGACCAATTTCGAATATGAAATATGAACTTTAATGTAAAGTACGCCATTATTATTATTAATTCTGTTTAACAACAGATGCATAACAGATGCATTATATGGAGATAAATAGATGGGATGAAACTAATATAATGCACTATGCAATTTGCATTAAAAATGGATTTCAAATTGCTTCGATGTTGTTTTTTAACTTTCGAAGGAGAAGTTTATGTTTTTGCCAAAAACCCGATTTGCTAATTTTATGTTTTCTCGACGGTTTAAGTCATTAGAAACCGAATTTGGAAAAAGTATATGTGTGTGTATGTGAGTCGATTTCGGACCTTGCGTCGACGTTTTCTCAAAAATGACGTGAACCCCTGTGGATCACTTTAAAAATCACTCAAAATCACAAAACAAACGTTCACAATTTAAAGTAAATAGCATACTTCTTTTTGCTGTTAATTAATATTTCTACTAATTAACTTCTAATTAATTTGATTAAATTTCTAGAGTAATTTATTGTAATCTTCTAAAAATCGAAATAAAATATTTTTGCATATCTTTACGTTTGAAAGGTTTCTGACGTCAAAAAAAAATCATGTGCGTGCAAGTGTGTGTGCGTGTATGTACGGAAACATTTTTTTGTCGTCGTTTTCGGGAGTATGGTTCAACCGATTAAAAAATGCACTCGATTCCTACTTATGGAAATTAGTGCTTATTAGTTTTTGAGAAAGATCGGTTCAGCTGTTTCCGAAATGCAATGCAAAAATTACAGAAGACGAAAATTAAGTTTTTGCGAGAAAAAAGTATCCTATTTGAATGATTCAAAAAGCATTTAATTCGTAATGATGAGAAGTGGCTGTGACTTGTTTTTGGCAAGAGCACGCCAAACTGTTTCAGAGACAAGGATCTAAAAGTGTTTAAGAAAATAAAGACAAAGAATTTATTTATTTCAATTTTTTTCCATTTTCAAATTTTGTTTAAAGATCAAAAATAATTTGTTTTAAATTTCTGTTTTAACTATAATTATAAAGCTCACTTATATACTTGAAATAAACATTTTTAATTTTGCATTTTACTTTATCCAATTCTTAGAAATATGATATAGTTCCTCCATTTTAACTTCGTGTGATAAGTCTTGTTTATTCACAATTTAAACATATATGAATGACGTCATCTTAATAATTTATAAGCTCTTATATATTGCATTTAAAATATTATTCGTATTATAGACAGTATTTATAATAATCTATTTTAAATCATCTAATATTCCTCGAATAATAATTCATTACGGTGCGGCAATTTGCCTTAAAGCACGATGCCATGCACCACTAGTACCTCTTCTATTCAAATTATTCAAATCGGTTAATCTGTATTCTCAAAATCGAAGACAAAAATTTGTATCCGAACACACACACACGAACATACAGGTACATCGAGTTTTTTCTAAGATATGCCAAAATATTCAGAAACCTTTGAAACGTAAAAATATATAAAAATTTTCATTTTCGATTTATTTGCGATTACTAAAACTTATCAAACGAAAAGTTAATAACAAAAGCGAGTTTCTTTCACCATATTTTCAGGTAACGTACATTTTGTTAACTCTAATTTATTTATTGCTTGTGTTAAAGCATAGACAATTAGCATTAATATAAAAAATAATATATATTTATATTTATATATATATGCGTGTGTTTGTGTGCGTATGTGTGTCATGAATATGTTCCCAATTTCAAATAACTAAAGATAATTTAGTCTTTTGATTATATAACAATAACTAAACAGCAAACGTAGTTGTTAAAAGGAGTTAAAATAATAATTTTTGTTAACTAACTTCCCGTAGAGTAAGCTATACTAATCGCAAAAAAATTGAAAATGAAAATTTGTGCATATCTTTTTTGGTTCAAAAGTTTTTGAGTATTATGGCATATGTTAGAAAAAATTGATGTATGTATGTGTGTATGTGTGTATGTATGTTTGGATACAATTTTTTGTCCACGATTTTTCACTTTTCACGATTCACTTTTTTTTAATTTTTGAAAATATACAAAGTTTCATACTTTAAATATTAATTTTAAATTTATCATTCATTTTAAAAATTTCAGTATATTTTATATGCGTTGTTCTAATCGTAAGAAATATATCCTTAGATGGATTCATTTCGCATCTCTTGTTAACGTAAACATTTTTATGCAATAAGATTGTTACTATATAATATATGAGCGATAAAATATATATTACATAATTTATTTGAAAATATTTAAAACAATTGTTATTAATCATTATTTTTGATTACTGATTTTTTTTCTCGAATATTTAATTTTCTCGAGGCACGAAGCCATAAACTACTAGTTTTATAATAGTTTAAATATTTTAATAATATTTTTTTAAAAGCGAACAAAATACGCACCTAAGCATATCACATAAAATAATAAAAATTCTTCGTATTACACCCATTAATTATCTTCATGAATATGCTTCATTAGACAGCATTACATGCAAAATGATCATTAAAGTGACAACTCCGTTTTTTTTTCCTCTTGCGAATATTATAAATTCTACGAGTGGCGTATTGTACCGAGAGCGACATAGAAGCGTTTCTATGTGTCCGTCCGCATGTCTATTTGTCTCGAGGCAATAATATCTCCTGTGCTGGCAGTCACTAGTGCTAAATTCAAAGAGCTCTTGTATTTTCGCCAAGCATAGAGAAACTAATACGCCACGTACTATATGAGAATTTCTGTGCAAATAACACCGAAAATATCATATCATTACCTCGGTATAATGTCTGACTTGAATACACGTTATATTGGATATGAAAGAAAGATTTTATGTAGTTGTGAATACAGGATTGACAATTAAATGCGACGGTATTAATTTACACAATTATACACAAACATATATATATATATATATATATATATATAATATATCAGGGTAGAGCGGGGCACAAAAGTCCAATTTAACTTTGAGCAATTATATCGTAAAAACCAATCCAATTAATAAATACATAAATAATTACATAAATAATACATAACAAACACACAACTATGTATATGGCCATTCTCAGTAAAATTCACAGCTAATTCATCGTTGAAAAAATTTTTTTGTTGTTTTACAAAAATTTGCTACTTTTTACCCAATAGGCAATATAAAATGGGACAGGTCCAATGTCTTATTTATAATTTTAAAGGAATTTCACTAAATAATAGCTATATTTTGTACCCAATACAAAATATAAACAGAAATTACAATTAAAATTAGAATTATTATATAAATTGAAATTATATTTTTTTTCAAAAGCAATTATTTTGTTAAAACAAGCAGAAAGTTCTTTGAATCATTCAAATCGGACGCTTAGTTTCCTCAAAAACTTTTTTTGCATATTTAGCTCTGTATCGCCGAAACAACTGGACCTGTCTTTGCCAAAAACTAATCACCCCTTCTCCCTGTCACTACAAATTGAATGTTTTTTGGATAATTCAAATCGGATGTTCCAATCTTTCAAAAACTTGATTTCTAGTTTCTGTACTCTTTACTCTGTATCTTCAAAACGGCTAGACCTGCCTCTGCCAAGAACTAATCAGCACATCTCCCTATCAATAGGAATGGAATGTTTTTTGAACCATTCATATCGGTTGATCCGTGCACCCGAAAACGTGGACGAAAAATTGTGTCCATACTTACATACACACACACATTCATTTTTTCTGAGGTATGCCAAAATGTTCAGAATCCTTCAAAACGTCGAGAAAAGTAAAAATTTTCAATTTCGATTTTTGGACGATTACAATAACTTACCCTACGGAAAGTTAATAACACTGTATATAACCTTGATCTGGTATTTTATCAGGAATAATAGTCAGCAGAGCTGGAATAACTATTTGTTCAATTTATCCCTTTTTTGTTAACTATTTTCTATTGTTTACATTTTTGCCAGGGTAAAGATTTAGTAAGTCATTTTTACCCAAGTAGAGATTATGTAGAAAAATTTGATTCTAACTTAAAACTAGCATCATATTTTATAAACCAATTAAACAACGTATACTTAATAATAAACAACAGTGCTCACAACCAAAAAGACTAATATCATAAGAAAATAATTTTGTCATAGATTTTTAAACATTGCCGTTTATCTCCCAATAGCATTATTGTAAGAATCAAGGTGATTGCCAGTTATATATCCTTATTCCTCTGCTTTTAAATATTGTTGTTGAAAAAATGTTTTTTTTTGGCTTTTAAATATTGGTGGTAGACCTTTTTACCCGCTCTACCTCAAAGTAGATTTTCTCAGTTATTTTTGTTAGTCATATGGTGCAATTAATCCAAATTACAAAGTTGCTCTAGAGTTTTCTAATAAAATCATATTACTTCAAAAGGAATTTATTGTTTTTTGCATCCACATTTGGTAAGTACAAACAAGTTTAGTTGAATTTCAATTAGGTAAATAATGTGCCAGGGTGCCATAACTTTAAGAAAAAAGGATACTCCAGTCTTACATAAATATATTAGTTTTAAGAGCAGAACTATTTGAAAAAAAGCATGTCAGAAAGTGCAGTAATATTCTGCTTAATTAATAATATATAGATGTATCAGATATTGCCTTGCAACATAATATAAATTGTCATGCATTTTAAAAAGTTTAGCAAATGATTTGAAGTTAATTCATAGGTGTTGCTATTCAATATTAAAAAAAATCAAATTAATGTTATAAAGGATATTGTTTACGATATTCTGAATTTATTAAAATATTAGAACTAAAATTCGTTCAAAGCATTTGACAAATAATCAAATAAATTTAAATATAAATTAACTAAATAATAATGTTCCTGAAACCTGTCCTAACTTGACCCACTTCACCTTACACTCCGTGTTCGAAAAATTCAATTAAACGTTTGGGAGTGAGTAAAATTAATCTGTTTGCATTTAAGCAAAACCCTCTAGACCGGTCATTGTTTTTATGCGCCGATTATCATAGCTAATTGATAAAAATGGGCCACAAACCAAAATACAGTTTATCGGTCGAACAGGCGATCGAGCGCGCCGAGAATTTGTGTATTTATGATTTGGTGTCAAACTCATAAATATTCATTTCGCTGGTAAAACGCCAGAAATAAATAGCCTGACACGCGCAAGTATTAGAATGGCCAATCAATTTTGATGAATATATTTGCGTCATAAATTTCCTATCAAGCACAACTATTAATATTCATTGATCATTCAGAAATATAATAATCAAATGAACGGCTTGACTCTCATATATTTTATTTGCTACTTTTTTCGATCATTTTTAATTTGCTGGCATTCGGTAATTCAGTCTGGAAATGGGAAAGCTGGAAAAAAAATTATAAAGTGCAATAATCGACCAAAAATGAGAATATAGGGCGAAGAGCATTTTGATAAATGCGATTTTGAATCGGATAGAAAACTATACATATATATAATACGCTCATATAGGTTTATGAGCGAATAGTAGGTATGCCTTTCACTCTTCAATACAAAATAGTTCCTTCGATTAGCTTTAAGAAGATAAATAATATGAATAATTATTAACTATTAATGCGCTGGTACAATTTCCAGGAGATTGAAAACAAAGTCACAAAACGTGAAAATATATCAGAAGTTTGGCAATTATAATTATTTTGAATATTGAAGTTGAACGACCTAAATCAATTATTGTATACTCATTCGATATAAATTTATAATTTATAAACTTTTACAATTAGTAGGTACATATATTTTACAAATTGATACATTTTTATTATCCATTACAAAACTATTATTAACTTTCCATAGGGCAAGTTATAGCAATCGCAAAAAAATCGAAAATGAAAATTTTCGCAAATGTATAAATTATCACTGATTATAATTCCATATAATGAAAACAGTTTGGTAAATCAAAATATAAACAAATATATAAATTAAGAAAATAAATAGTAAATAAATTATTAATTAGTAATACCGGAGCTCTATTAATAAAATTTGGATATTTATGTCCTCAAAATTAGATGAAATGTTTAATAAACAGTGTTAGTAGTACATTGCTGAATTTTAGGGATTATATGAGTAAAAGACCTATATAAACGTGATAGATTTTATAATGTCAACTAAGAATGGATATTAGCTGAAAATCAATCTGTCTTCACATAATATAGCATAATATAATAAAACAGTCGAATAATTAAAATTAGAAACAATAACGTATAGTCTTTTACACTATTTAGTACTCAAAATATAAAATAATTTCTGTAATCAGATGATATGCAGGTTTACAGTGGATAAAATATGTACAATATCTCAAGAAAGGATTTTAGATTGAATACTTTCTTTTTATATTTTTTACATCCAAATTACAGGTTTCAGTAGTCATTTTATCAAGTCGCTCAAGACTTGATAAATAATTATGTTTTGATCATAATCAATGAATAACAATTAAAATTGAAAAAAAATGACTTGTCAATAATTTCAATTTTATTGATTTTTTTAGAAAATACTATTCACTAATCACAAATTACAGAATATATTATAGAATGAGATATTATACATCTTCTCTGACAACGAATAATTATTAAAAATTTAAAAATATGACCGTTGATGTCAATAATTTCAATTTTATTAAATTTTTGAAAAACTTTTCACTGATTACAAATTATAGGTAACATAAAATGCTTGAAATCCCAGTATGTTCTGATGCAAATTGCTAATGTATGTTTCTTTCTTTTATATTCACAATTAATCTCATAATATCATGATCAATGAATAACCATTACAATTAAAAAATATCACTCTTGATGTCAATAATTTTAATTTTATTAACTTTTTTAAGAAATTTTAAACGAAATTTCAGTATGTAGTATACTGGCATATCGCTAATGTATGTTTCTATCTCAAACCATTCTATTCCTTGATATTCCATGTTGTTCAATATGCGTCTTTCATAAAAATAATTAAAACTACAACATTACCTTCAAAGATATTAAAGATCAAACAAGCTCTATATAAAACCTGAAAGAATCCATTATAACAAACGCATTAGTAAAACAAGGAAAATCAGTCAGATCCCTGTGGCTGACAAGAAATTTAATCACTATCCATTACATTATAACTAAACCTTGGTTGGTAGGAATAAAAAAATACCGAAGGAAGCAATCGCATTAAAGTCTGGCCTGCCCTATAGTGCAAGAACCGATGCACATGTGTCCGAACGGTGAAAAACATGCCGAGAAAATTGAAAAAAACAGAGAAAACTGTTACGATTTTTTGTCGCCGGCGGACGCTATCAAGGAAATGCATTTCGGATTCGTAATACAGGGTTGGACAATTCAATTGAACGAGTTTAAATAACTGATTTATTATATTAATTCAATTTAAGTTATTACATTTAAAAATTTCGTACATATATTTTAAATATTTTGTAGTTCGTAGCTTTTGTATGATTATCCTATAATTCCAAAAATATTGAATAATTTCTTTTGAAACTAATTAAAGGTATAATTTGCACTTCTATTAAATGCATTTTTATTTGTTTTGGATAGAGTAGAATGGGGCACAAAGATCCGTTTTACTTTGATCATTTATTTTGTGAAAACTAAATCACAATCTATAATAAGTAATTACATCAATCAAAAAATATTCAAATAAATGTTTTTAAATAAAAAAATAAGTTTATTTTATAACAAAAAAAATTGCAAAGACAAAATTTGTAAAATTACAACTACAAAATCCAATTTCTGAAGTTATTATTCACTGCATTTCAAATATAGTATAAATTATTAATGATTATAATTCTATATAATTACAGCAGATTGGTGCATGCAAATATAAACAAATATTTGAATTAAGAAAATAAATAGTGAACAAATTAGTAATTAGTAATACCAAAGCCCTATTAATAAAATATGGATATTTATGTCCTCGAAATTAGTTGGAATATTCTATAAACAATGTTAGTAATACAATGCAAAATTTTAGCGATTACATGAGTGAAAAAGACTTATACAAATGTAATATTCTTTATAATATATAGTAATAATAGATAGTAGCTGCTCTAATATCAATCTATAATATAATAAAACAGTCCAATACTTAAAATTAGAAATAGCAAAGTATAGTAATATTAGGGGAAAGTCCCGTAACGCCGGACGGCACCAAGCACCGAACACTCTATTTAACACGTATTATTTAAGCAACTATAAATCTTTTCATTTCAAAATACAAGTGAATGGGGCATGGAGGGCACACAGGCCACCCCACATGTAGCCACCGTTACCCCAGTGCTAACGGTGACTACATATCCCCATTATTCGTATTTCCTAGTCAAAAAATGAAAATCTTATGATGAATCCAGCAAAAAATCCAGCCAAAAGGGTGGATAGATAGTGATTTTTTTTTACAATATCTGAGAAAATTTGTCATAGACATGTGAGACAAACATTCCAAAGTGTGGAGATGGCTACATATGTGATCAATGCAGGTTATTTTGAAATGTACGGTACTAGGTGCCACTGTTTAAAATTATATTTTTTGATACCAAAGTTTGATTGATAGTATTAATTATTTTTTAGCAAAGATTGCGGTTTTGTTAATTTAGTTTCAAACTTAGTTATCTAACATAAATCATAATATAATAAACATTTCGTAAAATATTTTTTTATTTATTTATAAATAACCTTAGGTATCCGCCACTAGGGGACTTTCCCCTAATAGTTTCTGTAATCAGATGATATGCAAAAAATATAAAATGACTCGAGAAAGGATCTCAGATGGGATTACAAAATTCATTATAAATTCGAAATAACCATCTAAATTGGAATCAAACATAAATTCTCATTAGAAATCAATCCCTGTCACAAATACAGAAGGGCTTAGTCCGTGCATCGGTCGTTTTATATCGATTTCGGTAATGCACTTTTTAAATCGTCTGAATTATGGCGAACTCTATTTCATTCCCAATGGAAGAAGAATAATACTCCCGCATCGAATTGTTTTTTATTGCCGACCGAGCAAAAGATTTGATGAACGGATCAAAATTGCGCGAGATAGATTAGCGAGGTTTTATTATCTTATATAGTAAATTGCTAGTGCATTTGGTTCAGATTATTTTTCTATTGTTTCGGTCAGAATTTCTTAATGATATCATAAAGACTTTGAATTGTTTTATCCTCCGTGCTCTACTTCCTATTTAATTGAGATTTTAATACACAATTTGGTTGTAGTAATATGATCATTTTGATTATATGAAAATTCAATAGTTTAAATTATACATTTATATATATATATATATATATATATATATATATATATTTATAGAATTTTGTGATATGAGTGGAACGAAAATTAAATGTTAAATATGAACAATACAATACTCATATTTTTAACACAACTTCATTTAATAATTACAGACGTTTCGAGACCATGGTATTTGCCTCATCTTCAGTGAAATTTCAAAAACAGTTACTTCTATACGATACAGTACTAAAACATGTGAAACATACAGAAATATTTTAAACAAATCAAGTATCGAGACGAGAGACAGGATGGGTATTATTATAATGTAATCAAATGGAGTGCGCGATCGCAAACTAAAATCAACAAATGTGAAAACAGATTAATTTATTGAAGAGATAAGATAAATAAAAAAATATAAATTATTAATGATGTTTATATTAATAGTCGAAAATCAAATCAAAAGTCTTGTAGATATGAAATTCAGAGCACTTATTATTAAATTTCTATTGAAGATGACGTAAAAATATATGTCAAAATGTCTGGAATTTTAGATTTTGACAGTTATTTGACTTATTTAATAAAATTTCAATTGAGGATGACATAAAAATATATGTCAGAATGTCTGGAAAAAAGATTATTGTAGTTGCCTGACCTTGAATAATGAATAATGAATAATTGAATTCAATTACCTTGCAGGTTTTTAAGCAAATTTTTTATCATAAAATCAGATATAAATATTAATAATCATATGTAATTATGTATTAGGCTCCTATTACGATTAACATCGTCATTTGTGTCGTCATTATCATCAAAGTATTTGTTCCTGACAGAGACATTAATTAATAAAAATTATTCCTGTATGAGTACTTATATGCAAATAATAACTACAGAAATAAATTTCATAATGCAAATTCTTAAAAACCATTTACAGCTATATTAATAAATTCTTTAACTGATAAAAATAACCGCTGATGAAAGCCGAATATATTGTTAAATTTATATCAATATTATTATCAATTTTTGGAAAACTATACTAATTTATATATTTATTAAAAACAGCTGAAATTAGTAATCTGATATGATTTACCAAAGAATGTAGAACTGAAAAGTTTCTTATAAGAGCTTGTATTATTTATATAATGATTTATGAAAATAAAATATTATATAAATAACTACTATATTATTATTATTTATAATTTATTTATATTATTCATATTAATGATGGAGATCCCACTCCAAATCTAATCGCAATTCAATGGCTAACAAGTGAAATAATTATATACATATTGCATTTCTATTTATTATTAATCGAAAAATTATCAATTAAAAGTATTGGAATAAAAGAATAAAATCTAATTTTTTCATATACGATATTTTAGAACCCATATTTTGTACCGAGATTTAATATATTTAGAGAAGTTTATAAAAAATAAAAAAAGAAAGTACAAAATGTTGCTAGATAAAATGCATTAACTATATAAATCCATTGATCGGGTTTTATTAAATGTAGTTGTATAATTTGTTCATATCTATTGAGTTGTTATAAGTAACTAATATTGACGTTCTGTAATGAAATATTTTTGAGTTTCTATTAGTTTACAGTCGGAGGTCCTTACAGATTAATTTCTATGATTCACAAAAATAAATGAAGATAATACATCAATTTATGTTCTATATAATAAAAAATCAATGCAAAATACACGTATATAAGATTGACTAACCTGATATAATCATATCCCCTCGTTCTGTGGTCCAATAATTGATAGAGGCCGGATAAGCCTCCGTGTGACACTCCAATGTGACGTCTTGCCCCTGAAAAGCCGCCTCGAGCTGATTGGGGATTGATAGCATCGGCGGAACTGCAAATTACATACATATATGTAATCGGTTTAAAAAAATTGCCGAAATGAGAGTCAACCAGGGGTGCCAAATATTAAGAAAAATATTTGAAAAAGATAGACAAAACTCAAAATGTCATTTATTGAATATAGGGGTTTGATTCTCAAGTCGTGTCGCCTAACCCAATTAGTAGCAGATAAAGGTACTTGTATTTTATATATTGTATTTAAATAATCGATATTTTGAACAGGGTTTATTAAATAAATGGATTAGAGTTATGACTGTTTAAATATAGTATATAGTTATGCAAATGTGTTGCACTAAATAATATTTTTAAAATAAATACAAAGTTTGAATACTCACATTGAACTCGAAGTTGAACTCGTTTGCTTATAGAAGGAGGTACCCCATTTGAAGCAACACAGAGATAAGCCGCCATGTGCAAGCGACTAACTTTGGTAATAAATAGAATTTCACCATCAACTACGTTCACTGAAACAACAGAGAATATGATTTTATAAACTTTATCTCTATTAATGATCAATCTATTATGATCATTTACTTATTATGATCATTTAATATGTTCTGAACATATTTTTTACCATTTATCAAATGAACTTTTTTTTATAAAAAATCTCCATATTAATGATAACATCTGATTTTTTATAAAAAAAGTTTATTATCTAGATTCTAGACCATTAATATTTAAAATTTATTGAAAGAAAATGTGGATAACAAATTTTACGAAATTGTGTTAAACAAAATATTGATTTATTATTTATAAATATAGTAAAGAACTTATACTTTCAAACACACATATAAATTCTTGTGATAAATTTTACTATATAGATAGTTCAAAAATTACTCCAATGAGTGATTCACCAATTCTGTACATTTCTACAAAGATGTGGTAGTGCTAAAGGTCTTCATTATTATCTTTGAGAAGATTCCTTTTTAGTCTTCTTGAAATTGGTTTCTCAAAAAGCTGAGTGTTTATTGAATTTTAATGATGTTTCAGTTTTTGGAAATGTTGAACACTTTATTTATATTACTCTGTCTATAAATTCTCTGTTCATAGCAATATGTTTCCAAGTGAAAATAGCCCTTGCCCGGCATTGCTGCACCAATAAAAAGTCAGCCCTATTAGATTTATTCTAATAACAAAAATCATCAATCTAAATTGGGCTACCATCTAAAAAATACGAAGGAAGGAGAAGTTTTAGCCCAACAGCTCTTAGGACGTAAGGTTCTGATTGCTGTTAAAAATATAATAAAAAATATAAATAAATTCTATGTTAAGGTCTTATTGCTTAAAGCATGAATTAAAATTTTAGACTGGGCACGTCGCATTAACACAATGATTGATTTGCTGGCAAAATCCCACAATTAGCTGCTATAAATCCATATTGGTTTTATCAACACCTGGTAAATTAATAGTGTATCAAGAGATAGATAGTTCAGCAGTAGACAGTCTTATAGTTTTTAATTTTGCGAATGTATTTGAAAACGAGTCCCAGTCCTTAGTATTGTGGACATATTTGGTTGATTATGACATCATTGATTGATATTCCAGTAGTAGTTATATGAAGAGTTGGTACACCAGCTCGCTGCTGATACCAGAGGTTGAAAGCCAAAATTTCACCTTCAACCATTTTTTTTGTTTTGTAGTTTTCTGGATCTGATGTTTCTAGAACTTTCAGGATTAAAGCTGGCTTTTATTTCTATGACATGAACAGCATAATTGCAAGACGCTGGTGAGTTGGCAATTGTTGAGTAATTTGCTTCCATGTTTTTTGTTTTTTTCCTCATTTTCGATTATAGTGCACACAATAATACATTTTAATTGAAATACATTAATAATTATTCAATACACACAATACAAATTGTTCAAATGTTTGCAAAAAAAATCCCACTAGTAGACTTTTAAATAAAAGTACACTACTAAATATTCATAACATAATTCATTTAAAACTTTATTATCCTTGATAAAAAAGTACCGTTACTTTTGATAGTGCCTGTTTGATTCACTATTGTTGAGTCTTGTTGAAATGTGTGATATACCTTACTATTATTTTGATCATAAGAAATATCCCGTTATTTCTCCAATTCACTGCGATCGAAAACTCTGCTTGGGCTTCTATCAGGTTTGTCGGTGTCGGTAATTATGTAGGTGAACACAGATCGATCAAATATTATAAATATTTATTTGTACATATACACTACATTAGATTGTTCCCTGGATGTCAAAATACAAGTGAATATATTTGATAACGAGTCCAGGTTTTATACTCGGTCTTCAGCATCATGGACATATTTGATTGGTTATGATGCCATTGGTAGCCATTCCAGTTATAGTTATATGAAGGGTTAGGTATTTTTGACAATCACCGTTAGTTGTTTAATTGACTTTAATGCACTGAAGATAAGTCAAAATAGTGCTCGACTGAAAGTCACTTCCACATGACCTACATTCATATGTGTGTATATGTATATGCTTTTATATATTCACTTTTATTGAATATCAATAATTCCTGATTGGATCTCCAAATCTCGGCCATAACAATCGAATGTATATCGATATGTGCGTGATATGAACACTGACCCTTTTCGCGAATGAAAAGAATCAAATGCTTATGCGAATGCGACAGTTAACTGCTACGAACATTAGAACGATTGCGCACGTACGCAACCCTTGGACTAATATCGAAGAATGGGCTCTTTTCATACTAAAGAACATAATAGCCATGAAAACACTACACACGTTCTGGCCATATCTTCAGCCACATCTTATGATACCGAGTGACAATAGTTTTTGATACTTCGTGTAACAGAAACTGAAATAAATGTGGGAACAAGCATGGAACAAATTTGGTTGGAAATAACTTTGATTTTTATCACGAGGTAATGTTTTTCTTAATTTGAATATAAGTCTATTTAAACTGACAAATTAAAAAAATTAACAAAAATATAAATTACAATAACACAAAAAAATATGTAAGATATGAACTTAATGAACTGAGATTCATATAAGAAAAGATAACTATTATTGATATTTTCAGAAATTTATTATATGTGAATTTATGTAAATGTACATGTGAATATATATATATATATATATATATATATATGATATTCAGTTTTCAGGGCAATACATCAATTAAAAAAAATTGTATGACTTTAAAACAATTTTATTTTTTCCATACGTTTCGACACATTGTTTTGTGTCATCTTCAGTGGACTCTAGATTGAAAGAACAGATAGAAATTATTAAATAAAACTAAAATATAAGAAGTGATATGGTATGAACTTACATGTAATTGAATTAATCCTAATTATTGCATATTATAAATGTTCACAATGCACAATCCTAATTATATGTATAACATTTATAATATGATATAATTAGGATTGTGCATTGTGAACATTTATAATATGCAATAATTAGGATTAATTCAATTACATGTAAGTTCATACCATATCACTTCTTATATTTTAGTTTTATTTAATAATTTCTATCTGTTCTTTCAATCTAGAGTCCACTGAAGATGACACAAAACAATGTGTCGAAACGTATGGAAAAAATAAAATTGTTTTAAAGTCATACAATTTTTTTTAATTGATGTATTGCCCTGAAAACTGAATATCACATATTTCAACATCAAAATTATATATAAAAAATTTAATATATATATATATATATATAAAGATCACTACGTCCTCATTTCATGGACATTTTGCATTTAAATATCACATTCATTTACAAAGAATAAAACTGTAAACAGTACTGCTGAAAATGTGTAAATCGGACTGAAAATTTGTAAGAAGTGAACCAAAGTATATTATATTTAACATAATATAAAATAAAATGTAAAATCCTGTATATAAGTTAGTTTAAGCATGGTACTAATAAGAGAACTAAGTGATTAAACACTACAAGTTCATTCCATCATCAAGTGGTATAAAAATTAAAAACATCGTTCAAGAAATCACAAGTGTTTATGGTAAAACTTTAATACTACTCAAAAATATACATTTGTATGGACATCACAATTCGATTGAACTAAGGTTACATCCAACTATTCAATAAATCAAATATTAAATCAGGGTTTAATGAATAACTAAAAAAAAATTTTTTTTGTGCTGGAAGTTGTATAATACAAATTAACAACAAAGCAATAAATAGGCAAAAGGACATATATTCTCTTCATAGTGACTACAAAATATAACTCGAAGTTTCAAATATGGTGGAATAATGAAAAGGTGATATAAAAATTGGATATATTTTCGAAAACAGATCCAGGTATTTCGGAATTAAAGGGCAAATAGTTATAAAATCGACATTTGGTAGTCTAAAATGATCAGTACAAACCTTTATTCTTTAATTATATATCTATGTTGAAATATTGATACAGATATTGATATAGGGCTCGCCCGTAGGTAAGCGGTTAAGAGCGACGGGACTTGTTTCAGAGGTCCCGGGTTCGATACCCACTTCGAGCAGCCTGTTGTCAGGCAACAGTGACAACGATTTTCACTTGGAAATATAGATGGCCATATGTTTCCAAGTGAAAATAGCCCTTGTCCGGCATTGCTGCACCAATAAAAAGTCAGTGCTATTAGATTAATTCTAATAACAAAAATCATCAAATATGGATGGATTACCCATTGGGTTACCATCCAAAAATACGAAGTAAGGAGAAGTTTCAGCTCATAGGACGTAAGGTTCTGATTGCTGTTAAAAATAAAAAATATATATAAAAAAAAAGATATTGATGCAGATTACAGGTAGACATGTGGACTGGTAGACAGGAACACGTCGACAATTGTACAAGAAATTACATGTACAAGTACAGGAAGAAAGGTACCAGTAGACGAATCGAAAGATATGCTGATACATAAGTGAACAGGTTGAAACCTTGTCATGTAAACAAGCCGAAAGTTTGTTTATTGAAACAGGAAGAAAATTATAAAAGTAGACTGTATAATTGTCTGATCGACTGGTAAGCAGGTAGGCAAGTAAACAGATGGATACGTGGACAGGCAAAAAGATAGATAAGTAGGTAGGTATAAAAAAGGATAGGTAGACACTTTGACAGGGAAACAATTATTAGGCAGGTAGATCATATACAAATCAAATCTTTATTGATTTAATCAATTATCTGCACATATCGGAAAGTTAGAGAGACTTGCCTTAAGGCACAATGAAACTTACACCTAATTTCATCATTGTATAAGTATTTTCAATTGTAATAATAATCAAATAAATGCAGTATCGCTACTATATACTAATTTGAAAAACTGCATTTTCTAAAATAATATTAGACTACTAAACTATGTCTGAGGGTGTCAGTTTCTGGGTGTTTTGTTGTTACAGGATAGTAACCGCATACAGTACATCCCCAACCACCCCTTGTGGTTATATATATATATATATATATATAATTTTAGAATTTCCATATAGCGTAAAATATATACCTATAGCGTAAAAGCGTGCGTGTATTACAACACTGAATATATTTCAGGTTCTCATTCGAAGGTAGGTACATTTACAAATGCGCACATCAGGTTTCCTGCGACAAACCGAACGTGACAGACGGAATCGTTAACTAAATTGAATTTTTATATAAAATGACCGGTTTAAAAGATTGAATTCACACGTAGGGTTTTTCGTGTTGCAAGCTGAACGACTGTAGCTGCTCCCATCTATGCGACCGGACACGGATTGAATACACAAAACATGAGCAGACTATGTATACGAAATACACACTACAAAAAAGAATCGAAACGTGCATGCGTTATGTGATAATGGATGTAGGTGATGACATTCATGTGTACTATTATAAAACTAGTGGTGTATGGCATCGTGCCTTAAGGCAAATTGCTGGAACTTTCCGTATCAGAAATAAATATTCGAGCATATGAAATATATACATTTTTAAACTGATTTGTGAATCTAAAATTCATATTTAAAGTCTAGAAATTTTGAAACTGGTTTGGAAAAAATATGAAAATTTTGAAATTTATTTGAACCGTATAAGTGAACTTTAGAAATTAAAAATCTTGGTACGGAACCCAAAAAAATTTTAATAAAAATTAGTACAAATGTTTAAAATCTCTATAAAATATCTAATAATTTGATGTACATATGTCTAACGATCATTTTAGATTGCTAGATGTCATATTGGAGTAAGCTCTCAATATTTTAGAAAAAGAATGAATCAACATATTTGCAACTCAAAAATTTTTAACAATATAAAACCATGTTCTCTGTGCATATCATTAATTTCAAACATAACTTTTAATACGAATCATCCATACTTTTATATAAGGAAAAAAATGTTGATATTAGAAGATTTGCTAAATCTTGTTTCATTTTTCAAAATTTAATTATTGTTTGTAAATCTGATTTATCTCTTTACCCCTGATTATTTGCCCTCCATAACTACATATAGAAAATGTCTACCTTGCTCAGTCTTATTCCTGTTTGCATGGTCATGGGTAGTAACATAAACTCAATGTTCAAAAATGTTTCTAAGCAGTTGTTTATTTTTATAATGGGCGTTTCCATTTTAACTTTATTGTTATCCTGCAATTAGTGCTAAGGGATTTTTCAATAGGTTAGTTGTAATAGTTGTATTTTAGTGTTAGTTTCTCTTCAGGTCTGGTATGTATAATCTCACTTTTGTACCTTTAAAATTATAATTATTTGTGCTAAATATTGTAATTTTTTAGCTAAATGATGAAGCACATCTGGTCATAAAAAGTTCAAACCAAAATTTTTTTGTTTCGACGCATTGGCTGACGCTATTTTACTACATATCAATATAAATATCTATATATATATATATATATATATATATATATATATCTTTTAGAATACATGAATTATACATTTGCATCTAATAATTATATTTCGTTCTAAATTAACGAATAAGAAACAACCCTGTGGTTCAGCCTACGCCTTTAGATTTCTGAAGAAAATTAAATGACAACATGACTTCAGAGTTCAAGTTCTGCTTAATGAAAATTTACTATAGTTGAAAACCTGTATTAATTAAATCTTTGAAACAAAAAGTAAAATTAAGATTAGAAACCATTTTCAATTTTCATGAATGTAATATATTAATTAGCTGCGTAATTCTGCTCCACCCAAAAACTATTTATTAGAAATATTTTCTAATAATATTTAAATACGGTGCATCAAATAAGCAATGTGAGTGGGGCTTAAAGGTCCGCGGGTAAAGAGGTCAATAAATGATACCTCAAAAACAAGTAAAGTTAAGTATTTTTTGGATCTGTTTGCTACTTGTCTGTTCAATTTTACCCCGCCTATGAGGTAACAAGAACCAGGTGACAAATTTTCTATAATGATGAATCAGCTGAGACTTTTTCTGAGTCTTTGTTGTTTGTTTAATATGTAGTAATTATTGTTGTGATGTAATTTGTATGGTTTCCAAAATAGCTTTGCTGAAAGCCAAGTTGGGCCTTTGTACCCCGCCATATATTCCTTAAACTATAAACGACCAAACGAAACCTTCAAAAGTTAGTAAATAAAAAAAATTTCATAGAACATCGGAAAATTATAAAACTCAAAAAAAAGAACAAGAGTCTCTCAAGTCGCACAGTAATTTTAATTTTTGCATTTTCATAAAAAAAATAAAAAAAATATATAAATTTACAACGTTTAGTTTAACAAAAATGTCAGGACATACATACACTTCGAATCGGCTTCTGTAATTATGAAAATATGGAACTAATTATAACCTCATTAATATTAGTTTATTAGTAGATAATCCGTAATCAGCGAAAATATTATCAGATGCAACTATCGAACACGCACTGAGCAAAACAAACCCAATCGTCTGCGTGTCAGTAGCACAAACGATCATCGCACAAATCGATATCGCCACTGAATACTCGTACAATGTCCATCAGCCGTACTGATTTTATTTTTCCGATTTAAATTAAATTAACAGATATTCGCATATGTCATTCAAAGGCACGAGTTCCATCAAACTTCCTCGCGAATGTGCGAACGCGTACCAACACAGGCGCCCGGCCAGATACGAAAAAAACGTGCGGTAAATGTTAAAATCATGCGGGCTGATGAAGAGAGAGAGTGCTTCTGGCGGACCAAAAAAGAAATCCGATAAAGTTTGACGCAGCGCCGCCGGAGAGCGATCGGAAAAAATAAAAATAAAAGCGGCAAACGCAATGAACGAACCGAAACTTCTAGCTGGGAAAAAATTCCGGAATTCGGATCACGTGGTCCGTCATTAAGACCCGCGCGGCGCGCTCTGTTTCAACTTTTTTCATCTGCACGCACGGTCCGACGAACACGCATATGCGATAGACGTGTGCGAGGATGTGTGCAAATTCTATTGATAAATTTACGCGGATGTGGGAAGTTTAAAGTATTTTATGTGTGATATTCATAAATAGTTTACGCGCCGAAAAAGAAAAATCTTAAAGTTTAATACGGAAAATTAATTTTTACTGTAATAAAGTAATGCACTTATTGTTAATTAGAATTTATCATTTGTCAGCGTAGTTCATCAACGTTATTGTTAATCAACGTTAATTTAATATTTCACACGCTTATATAGTGCCAAATTACTAATTGATTTTTGTAAATATTACTGAGTGGCATTTAAAGTGTTCGTAGATGCTAGAGGGCATTATATATTTGATATTATTATTACCTTCCCAAAGGTTTGTTTTTGCGAGAAAATCTGAGTATGTTTGTAAGTAAGAGTGAGAGAGCGAGCCGAATTTTGATCGTCTTCAAAACGTTTGAACCGATTTCAAATATTTAAAAGCCATTAGATAAAAATTGATGAGTACTCATATTGGTCGTTTTTTGTACCAATGGCCAAGCCTCTTCATCAGAATTAACAGAAAGTGCAGAAATTTTTGTTCACGTTTTAGCCAAGAATTCTGAACTAATTTTGAAAATTCGATATATATTTGAAAGATCTCACAAAGATCGGTCAGGCTGTTTTTTCCTAATTAATTTCTAAAAAAATTCGAAGATTTTACTAAAAATTGATAGAGTACCTGATGACCGCGAATTGTATTTGGCACGTGTTTGTTTGTCCCCTACACCAACTTGGTATACCAAAATAATATATTGACTTCTCATTGAGAAAGTCATTGCACTTTATTTGTTTTAAAATGCTACTTATACCTAGTTTATAATCAGAATATACCAAACTTGTAATTTGATCCACATTTTTAAATTCGTTTAAAAGTTACAAGTAGTGCAATAGGTAAATGCAATTAATTTCATTTCAATATTTTTTTCAAATGCGATTTCAAAAGCTACAAAATCGCTCGGGGACCATTATGATATCAAAAAATTAAAATATAACTTACACTGAATTCTGTTCGACTATTGTATTATATAGTAGTAATATAATTTCGGTAAAAATTTTAAATTTAAATAAAATAAGCAAGAATATAAAAAAATGGTTGTCTTTGAATGTCATTAAAAAGTTCATTTAGATCTCACATTTTATTCCTAGAATTAAATTGTGCAATGGAAACTTATATAGTATTTTTAGAATCTTGCTTCCTCAATCATGTTACATGATAATTATAAAATTGTTATATATATATACATATATATGTGTGTGTAAATATATATGTGTGTGTGAATGAGAGAGTAGGGACAGTTATCATTTTCTGCATGTGTTGTCTTCAGAATAGTCTTCATAATTCACAATAATTTTCTTTAATAATTAATCTTTAAACTAAAATCTTACAATAATAATTCATTATCAATACTTTCTACTAAAATCTATCACTACAATCTAACACTATCTATAACTATCTCCACAATCTTAGTAATATATAAGATGTTAATATTTAACTATTCTGGTCTGTCCATAAATCTTATTTTAACTCTCTATTTTATTCATTTGTAAACCTATTTATATATTTATAGATAAATATAAAGCAATTTAATTTTACCTGTGTCACCTGAAACGGACATTTCATCTCCATCTTCCCTCCTCCACATGACATAAGGATCAGGATATCCTCTCGCTTTACAAGACAATGACACGTTGGATCCTTCGCGAACAACCAGATCAGAACTCGTTTGCGATTCGATGATTTGAGGTGGCACTGAGAAAATAAAATATTGAAAACGTATTATTCTAAATGTTCAAAAAGTTAAAGTCCTCATTTAAAGTTTAAGTTCTCATTTCCAAATTTTACTCATGACTTATTTTCTTTTTGAATACTAGGAAAGTTTTGCTGTACAACATACTTCACAGATGATTTGATGATTTTAGTAAAAGTATTCATTTAAAGTTAAAGTTCTCATTTCCAAATTTTACTCATGACTTATTTTCTTTTTGAATACTAGGAAAGTTTTGCTGTATAACATACTTCACAGATGATTTGATGATTTTAGTAAAAGAATTAATATAATTCCAAAATATACATTGTCTAATAATTATATTATATTATACTAAAAAAATACTAAATATTTACATACATATCAATTTTTTACTGACCTACGACTTGAAGGTATCCTCTCCTTGACCTCATAGGATCAGTGTTGACTTGGCACATGTACCAGCCCCTATCTTCCTCAGTGACTTCTCGAATGTGGAGGTACCATGATCTGTGGTCGTTGTAAGACAAGCTTATCCTTGGATTCTGTGTAATTACATTGTGATATATCGATAATATCGTCTGAGTATCCACACGTACCCATGCCACCTGTAATCGATAATTAGAATCATTGGGATGTGTTTTTTGTCACATTAGTCCTAGAAATAATGGTATGCAAATGTTTTGTGAAATTTGAATATACTAATTGATATGAATTCTAATATTGAATGACATAATGTATGCAATGAAAAAAATTGTGTGTTTTTGTATATAAGTGTATGCGACGAATGTCTATGTGTGTATCTATTCCTCCATCATATATAATCTGGATATATGTATAAGGTGGAATGCGAAAATCCAAATCCAATTACGGTTGAAATGTGGCAAAACTGTCACTTGATGCCAGAAACTCAAACTTTGCTGTTCAAATACTATTCTTAGTACTTTTAGTCAGCTCGTTTCCACTTTATACCTAAAACTTTGTGTTTAATCGTGCGTCTTATGCTTTCGCAAATAACTGTACAAACTAGTAAATGTAGATAAAGTAAATCAAGTTAAGCTAAATAACGTTATCAACGAAGCTAAATTAGCAATATAAATATTTATACAATGAATAGGGTAGCGGGGGGATTGAAGATTCGCGTGGAAAAAGGTCCACCACCGATATCTCAAAAGCAAGTACAGTTAAGAATTTTTTAACAACAATATTTGAAAGTAGAGGTAAAAAGATGCGTTATCAACCATTACTTTGATTCTTGTGACGTTGTTATCGAGAGATAAACAAAAATGTTAGAAAAACTATAACAAAAGTATTTTCTTTCGTTATTAGTTTTTTGTTGGTGAGCACTGTTGTTTAGTTTACTAGATCTTAATATAATTTTAAGTACACATTATTTAATTGTTATATAAGACGTATTGTTAATTATAGTTAGGTTTAACAGTTTTTTTTAACCTATATAAAAGCTTACACGTGGGTGGGGTAAAAAGGACCAACTGGACCTTTACTTTGGCAAAGGTATAAACAATATATAGTACTAAATAAAAAGGTAAATTAAGTATGAAAACGCAATTTTACAACGATGCTTGGTTATTTCAACTATGCTGGTTAATTTTTGTAACAAAATACCAGATAAAGATTATAAACAGAGTTATCTCTCAATTTTAGCAAAACAGTAAAAAATACATTTCTGTAATGATAAATTTGCAGGGAGTTTTACTGAACATTGTTTGATATGTGGTATTAATTGTATTAAAATTTTAAAAGATGTATGTAATTTGACTATATATAGTTGCAAGTTATTTTGTAAATCAAATTTAGTAAATTATAAGCTTATTAAGTGCGTTCAAGTATCTAATTTTATCAAAAGATTATATATAATTAGTTTCCCTATTTCCAGTTTCTAATATATTACAACTTTGCATAACTGATTTATCAAAATGCGAAAGGATGCAAAAGTGATTTAAAAATAAGTAAGTTAAATGTAAATTATTATAAGCGTTTCATATCACCATGAAAGTGGCAAAAATAATGATTGGTATTGAATTTTTTACGCATAAAACACATCAACATATCATAGTTATTAGTTAACTGATCAATGGAACAGTTTTCTATTCTATTATTATATTTATTATTATTATTCATTTATTTATTTATGGTTATTATTTCTATTTATTTGTTATTATTATAATAGTAATTATTTTTACTTTACATTATAGTTTGTTTAGATTATGTTAATCTCACTGAAGCTCATAGTTTTACTTACTTCATTCTGATTGTTACGGACAAATTTAATCATAAATAATATCATAGTTATAGATAATAAAGCTCAATTTGATAAAACATGATTTTAATCTAATTGAGATGAATTTAGATATTTAAATTGCATACTTTAATTTAAATACATGTTACTTGAAAATTTTGAACAAAATAATAGCATTTCTGTTACTTCATATTATACTATTAATATTTCACATGCGTATATGTGCAAATTATTTATACATTACGAGAAAGTGTAAAGTTGCACACAGCAAATTATATTTATATATTAAATTTAATCCAAAAAGTTCAAATTATTTGAAAAATAATGTAGCAATGTTATGTATTTTTTGCCGATTTCCAGTAGATGTGAAAGCACTATATGAGACGTAGCAGAAAGTTTTTTCCATAGCCGATTTCCCCTATTACTGGCTAATAAACGAAAATAAATGGTCGTTTCAAAATATGTTATGGTGATTGCTGGGCCTTTTTTTGCTCGCAGACATTTTTATTCCAAGTCTGCGATGATAACAACGATATCATTTCATGAGCGCGGCTAAAAAAGCGACGCGATTTTTTGCTCTTATTAAAATACTGCCCGTGATGACGCAGCAGTTGAAAGTGAAATTTTTTTCGTTATGCATGAGCACCGCATAAGCTGTGATATCAGATTATAAAATATACATTTTAATAATGAACGATGAAATGCGCTGGGTTTTTATTCCGTATATATTTTAACTAGAATTTATTTTAGAAAATTCATTCTCGCATTTTTGACATAGATACTGTAAAACTTTATTATAATACAATAATTTTCTTTTCATTGAAATCAGATCCATATCAATTCGTAATTGATAGTATTAAATTTTAGTTTTTCGAGCGTTTCACAATAATTTTTCACACAAATAATAATTACAATTCCTCACATAAACGAAAATTAAATATTGTTAGTGTTAATTCCTCAAATACTTTGATTGATTAACTTCTTGCAGGGTAAATTATAATAATCGCGTTGAAATCTAAAAAGATTGTTTTTGCATATCTTCACGTTTCAAAACCTCCAATCTTAGCATACATTAGAAAAAATGAATGATGTTTGTACGTACGTGTGAAATGTGTGTTTCGTGTAGATACTTTTAGTCGATGTTTTTGGCATTTTCGATTTGAATGATTTAAAAAACGTTCAATTCTTATTGGAAGGTAGACTTGCTGGTTAGTTTTTGGCAAAGGCATGTGCAGCAATTTTGGAGTGGCAGGAAAAAATCATTGAAATTTGAGATTTGATAGTATGGAATGATCACACTAAATCATTATTGATATAGTTATAGTAAATATATTTTTATAGTAAGCGGTCAATACATAATTATTAATACGTTATTATTTTCAATTAAAGAATATATGCAAAAAACTCATACTATAGATTATTTTATATCAATAAAAAATAAAAATAATATACTAATGCTCTTAGCACGGACACTAGTCCAGAGACGAGATTTCACCGTCAGAGATAGCTAGATAAAGATTATAAGGGGATTATCCCTATCAAAGGGTGCGGAAAATGGGAAATCAAATATCACATCATCCTCAGCAAACGTGTCTGAAATCATGTGTGTGATTATTAACTTATGCTCTATAGGAAAAATATAGGATTTATTGTTTGCACAGAAATAACACAAATATGTGCATATGTATTATAACAAAATTCTATAACGGAATGGAAAGTGTTTATAAATCAATATTGTATTTTTTCATTGTTTTTTTTTTTTATTCAATTTTATTAATTATTATATGTAATATTATTTTTTAGTTTTGAATGTTTTTAAAAGTTTGGAATGCTGTTGAACAATATCGACGATTTTTTTCACTGCGTTAATTTAACATATTTGTATAAATATGAATGTGGAAAGCTATAATTTATATAATCTTGAGAGTTAAGAAAATTTATTGCACCAAGCATTTGGCCCTATTATCTTATTGATGAGTGTCTATATCATAGTCTAGACTCTATGAGAATATTGAAAATTTTGGATTATGAATAATGATTGTTTGTATATTTTTATGTAATTAAAACTAATATAAACTATTATTTGACCGACATTTTATATATTATAACTAATACGACAAATCACACAAATTTCATTTCAGAACCAAAGGTAAAGTAAATGTAATATTTAAATTGTGAACTAATTACCACATATCATAATGTAAGATAAATAAATCATACTAATGATAAAAATTCATCTACTTCATATGATGACTGAAAGTAAGTATAGCTCTTTTAAACCATTTTATATAGTATTCTAGCAAATAGTTCTTATAAATTACTAACTAAGTACATGTCTTAATCTATGGTAAATAAATCATCTGAATCATAAATATTAATTGCAGATTTTACAACATAAATAAAATAATTGCAGATGGCAAAAAAGGTCTGTAAGTAGAAAGGTAAACAACCAACAAACTTGTATTAAATATACAATACATGTATGTTTATTTGCACTAAACTTGACACTTGTTAAACTAAGAAGATCTCATTGGAGTTCTTCTTAGACATCGCTCTCAAATATTGTCAATTTAGCTTATAGGAATCCTTATGTATTTCTGATTGCTGAATAAAACAGAGTTAAAAAAACACTTGACACATGAACAAAAAAATTGAACGCTTCGAATAGTCTTCTTAGAGTGATTGTTAATAGTTATTTAGATAAATTTGAAAATGATCATGAGCAAATACATATACTAATTTTAATCCCGTAAATCGACCTTTTAGGAGCTCTTTTTTCAACAAATCTCCAAAGTGGTTAGGCCTACATTCATTCATTGAATACTTTTTGATTTCGTTCTGCTAGATTTTGTTTGTTCTCTTTAAAACGTGGCTAATCCATACATACAGATACTTATAAAAACATCAACTACCAAAAAGCTGTTACTAAAAACGACAAAAAGTCCCAGAAATAGTCGACAAGTATAATGTGAACTTAACTCAGCATTTATGATTCATTGACAGTCGCCTCATACATTTAATATAAAGTAATAATAATTTCATACAAAACTGGTACGTTTATTACCAGCGCTCCGGTTTGCGTTTGTATCGCACATATACCCGTTTGCTCAAACGCCGACTTCAGTAAACTTATTTATACGAAAAACTTCCACGCCGAAAAGTTTCTTGAAAAGTTTTCGCATGAGAATATGATCCCAGGTAAGTCGTGATCTGTTTAGACAAGAATTAAATCCCTCTTGTTGTATGAATCTTCCGTTCGCCTTCAAAATCTTGACTTAAATCCCTCAGCTCTTACATATGCGGGTTCGAGCTCGGATAGAACAACTTTTATGAACGAAACAGCGATAATTTAACACGAGCCCTATCGCAGGATGCATCTATCATTATCAAGCGGTGTAAATCAGATAGACTTTTATGCAAATCAGGTCTCATGCAACTTTTCTGCATTTTATGATTGTGCATGGCTCTGGTTGCAACGGTACGATAATGAGTTAGGAGCAAGATGCAAATAAAGAGTACCTAACAATATGATTTGGTTTGTAAGATGTGCATTGAGCATACATACATTTGCTGGTAGAATCACGATGAATAGCAAATTACATTTGCTACTTATAGATATTTTGAATTTTTTTTTAAGTATTAACGCCAAGTACTAAGGATAGGTCAAGAAAATTAAGTAGCCATCAAAGCCCAAAACTATGGTTTAGTATTGGAAATAAAGTATTCAGTATTCAAGCCTAAGCCTAAAATATACTATTGTATATAGTATAGTATATTTTCAATACATATATGTATTGAGTTCTACCAACGCCAATGACTGCAATTTAATATCCTGCAACTCCATAGATATGAAGCAAAAATAAATCAGCGAAATGTACAACTAATAAATCTTTCTGAGATATCTTTCAAGTACTAAAATATCAATAAAAAATATTGCACTTTCTGCTAAATCTGGTAAAATTTATCAACGCGAGACGCCATGTTTTATCAAATGGTATTTAAAAATTCAAAATTGGTGCAGGTGTTTTTGAGAAAATTAGAAGAAAAATTTTGGTTTACTTGCACACACATACATATTTTTCCAATGTTAGTGTCAAACAGTTCACAATGAGTAGATACGTCAAGAAAAGACAAAATGAGCAATACAGATTTTTTAGCAAAACTTAAATATTTCCTCAAGAATTAACTAATTTCCAAAGAATTAGTTAAAAACAGAATGCATACCAAGTATCTTTATAAATAATATTTCATATTAAAATAAATATGATACGTTGTTCTTTGATTTCAATCAGTTTCAACTGTTAATAACAACTAGAAATATTTGATGAAAATTAGAAATTGTTCGTTTTATTATATTGGCCATGAAGGTGATAAACTTCAGGGCATTAAGCTTTACACGGAATGGTTGCTACCCCTGGTGAGGGGGTAGCGAATTGCTTTAATTGAACTAGTTGTTCACTTTAAAAAGTAAAGTACGCTTAACAACATGTAAATAACCAATAAAAATAAATATATCTTCTTTCATTATAGCTTAGTAACTAATCAGTGATTGTAATTAGAACTGCAATAAATACATAATATACAAACAAATCAGTGTTTAATACAGTCCACAGCTACAAGAGTTAAATTATAGCCCAACAACCATGAATTATCAAGAGAGAGTTTTAATTAATTTTATAACTACGTAACATAAAGTACAGAAATGTTACTAGATTTTATTTTGCAGTTGTAACTGTTATTAAAATTTAAACAAAAATTTATCATCTTTATTTCAATGAACAATAGTGAAGATGATACATAGTCAAACAATTCAGAACGACCTGATATGTCGAGAAAACACAAAATGAGCATTACAAGCTGTCTAGCAAAAACATTTCCTCAAGAAAGTTAATTAATAGTTAATTAAAATAAACACTAAATAAATAGAGTATCATTATAAATAAAATTATATTTTAAAGTAAAGATGATACATTTTCAATAAATGTGTAGAACGTCGAACATTGCACGTAATAAAACTTTGTATCAATTGCTCATTAGATTGAAAATTCTTTTAAAACTTCTGATTTACAACTGATCCAATATTTTCTTTAATTGATCAATTAATCTTATAATTAGTTTAAATTTAAGGTATTATAATGTTCAGTCAGTCTATTTTTATACCTATAAATATTTCGAAATATTTAACTTTAAATGCTTTTATAATAAAATATAAATAGAAGATAAATATGCATAACTAAAAAGTATAACATAAGTAAAAATTATGTGTATTTCTCTATTCATTTTTGTAGTTTTATATTATAAATAAAATATTTTGATTTTTGGTTAAATTAAATTCAAATCTAATGTGTTCTTATATTATAAAAGAAAATATGGACCATTTACTCTTGATAAATACATATGAACTATTTTTTATTATATGAAAAATACTTTTCCTAAATTAGGCAAGTAAATCTGTACGATTAAAAAAGACTATAAAAATGAGAAATCTTCTGACTATTTCCAAAAATTTCAAAAATTGACAGGTGATGATGTAAAATCGATTTTTTTACAATCTTGTACGAATAGTGTTGTGACAAAGGTTTCTGGTGAGTGAGTTTGGGTGATCCTCAAGGCAACTTTTGTAATTATCTAATGTGTTCGTATTTTATCGTTCATTGTTTTCATGTCGACGTCTTCATGTACTAACTAATTTGATACATACTTTGGTGCATTTAAAATTTGTTATGTAATTACATATGTATGTAATTTAAACAGAGAATATCCTTATAGAAAAATACAAAACCTATCAGCAGTCAGCTCATAATAGTATACAAAATCAACATAATTCATTTATATACAAATAGAAAAATATTACCACTAATCTAGAGTTGTATGATAAATATCACAAAATGCTATTAAAACTTCAAAAACTCTACTTCCTTTCCAGAAAACTCCTGCTGCATAAAACGCTAAACTATATTTGATCCTTCAGGCGGCTTCAGGATACACAGAGACCGCAAAACTAAACACAACACGATCTGCCGGATGAGGAGAAAATAAGGAGAATAGCGTCAACAGAAAAAATCAAGCGTCAACCCAAACATGCCGCTCGTTGGAAAAGTTTGCGGCTAAAACGCTAAAAGTATAACAACGCAACTTATGAAGTTAAGTATGACCCACTACAGGCGAACGTGTATAAGAAAACCGCGAATGTGCCACGAACGACAAAGTTTGATATCTCTAAATCCGTAAACGGGAGGTGGAAAACTACTCGTATTGTACGGGATTTTATTGTGCATTTTGTATTGTGGCTAAGGTATTTACACCATTGATTTACTTTGTTTTCTTTTTATAAAAAGATGTCATTATAAAACTTTGTGCGGAAGAATACAAAACCGATGGCCTTTGGAATACTTATGTACTTTTACCACTGGTATATATATATATATATATATATATATATATATATATACGAGTATATATATATATATATATATATTTGTTTTTAATTTAAGTTTTATCATTAAAAATAGTATGAGAGTTTTTAGAAATTCATTTATTTAAAATCCATACGTTTCGGCTAGCATCTTAGCCTTCATTCAGTGGCAATCAATTTAACTATAAAAATTAAAACTAAATAAATAATATGTAAGAAATTTCATGAAAAAACAATAATAATAAAAAACACTTAAATTTTGTATCCTAATATGAAAACATTATTAATCCATGGTATGAGTATGTGCACACTGATAAAATATATATTTTTTAACATCACAGATGGTAAAACGCACAAATAAACATGATAACTTAACAAGTTGTCGAAACTATGTATTTACTGTTCGGAGTTTAAGATATAAATGACACATTTTTTCTTGAAATAGTTTTTAGCATGTGCTCAAATTTTACGGGAAATTTGAAAAGAGATGGGATCTTGTCTTTTTCTCTTTTTAGGAACCACGTGTTTGTTTCGTTTAGGGCCGTATTGTCAAAGCGTTTGTTTATGACCCTGTTGTTATGCAATTGCAAAAACAACTCCTTAGCGAATCTTCTTTAAATTACGTTCTCTTTAAAATGTATAATTTTTGCGTTGAAAAAATCTAAATTATGGTTTAAATTTTTAATATGCTCGGTTAACATCGTCTTAAATTGCTTCGGATTTTTTGAGTTATTTTTATGTTGATGAAGGCGTTTGCTCAGATTTTAACTAGTTTCTCCGATATAAAAGAGTTTGCAATTAGAGCAATTAATCTGATATACCAAGTTCCTGAGGCGCTCAGAATTAAACTTAGATTTGTGTAAAAATGGAACTAAGGGTTGTATCGCAATTACATACCAACAAAATGCCACATTGTTGAAACAGTTTGTTTAACAGACAAATGGCACCAGTACATGACTCCAAGTTTTTTTTATTTTAAGGGTTAATTACAAGAAAACGCCAACGAAAGGTCAAAAACTCTCTCTCTCACACACAGGCATACATACTTTTTCCAAATTTGATCTCATTCGATTCAAAATCTATTAAAACGCCAAAAACATAAAATTAGTATATAGAATTTTCTCGCAAAAACAAACTTCTCCTTCGGGAAGTTGTTAATGTAGTACCTATATACTTACTGAAATCCATATAATAATATAATCAACACATTTTTAGGAGTCAAAGCTTTGATAATATTTTTGCCATGACAAATTTATTTTAACCATTTCCATGATATCCTGTTCGCTCAATGCTCCATCATATTAATTCCAGATGTAATCAAAACTCAAACCTCAACAAATCTCAAGACGTTTGCATTTAATTACAACATAAAGAAACACGAATGAAAATTACATAATATCTCATCTCGCGAATGCAACTTAGTTAAAACTAACTTACAATCAATGAAACGATACGTAAACTATCTCTCGGAATTCTGCCCGGAGATCTTCCAGGAAGATATCATATCTTCAGAACGTAGAAGCGTCTTTGCCAGTCGACAAAATGACATTTCAAATAGAACGAATGACGCGTGGCGCGTTGTTCCACGTTGATTTGACTAATCAACATTTCCCAGTGTGCTATCTCATCTGCACACATGTGCAAATACCACGGTATAAATACGTATTCTAATACAAATATTATTAAACTTTTGCACATACAGAAGTACCTGCACAGCTATTTGTATTAACTTGCTACGCGCACACGACAGAGTCAAAATAACAAGTGTCTACGTGAGATGTTATTTAAAAGTCATGCTTTAGTTTTGATTCTGCAAAGCGATGCATTCCGGAGTAATAGATAGAAATGTCTCGACGATTTTGTATTAAAAAGATTAATAGGAATTTATTCAGATGTACTTTGTCTGCAATTTACTAACGTCATAGAGATATATACTTCATATTAATTGAAAATTGACGATGAGAGCAATCGACAAGGAAAGGTAGATATATTGTTATGAACTCAGATGTTTTGCTTATTAAGCACATGTAATTTTTAGTAATAAAAAGATATCCAAATAAATTAAGATAATAACCATTTTATTATTCAATTCTTTATATTTAATATATTTCGATAGCATTCAATTTTACACGAGTACACCTATAAAAGCTTGATAAAGAATCGACTAATAAATCTAGCTATATTGTTCAATTTTGGATATTTTGCTTATACAATCTAGACAATTTTCACTAAATATATAATAATTAGTACATTTAAATTAACACATAAGCATTGCATTAATCACATTTTTAGCTTTAATTTGTTTAATATTAATAATGTTTATAAAAAAATATCTAATATTCAGCCACTCTCAGTCACTTAATAAGTGATTCAATATGACATTCAATTAAAAATAAAAAGTTTATCCAAGAAATTTGCAATTTAAATTAATCATCATTTCTCAATTTTTGTAATATGTAATATTTACAATTAGACCTATTTACATTTTATAATATATTTTATTACTAGCTGACCCGGCAAACGTTGTTTTGCCATCAAAAATATTTTGTCGCTTTGCAGAAGTTCTTATAATATACATGATATATTAATAATAATGTTATATTTTCATTACACAAATTTCTCTACATTTCGATAATTAATTCCAACGCATCATAGTGTTTTGTTTATTTTAATTTTATTTATGTCAAATAGTGAAATATTTTTTTTAATCAATGTATAAATTAGATTTTAGTCTGAATCAACGCAGTACGATTATCTAAATATATAATTTTTTATATAAATATCAGATTTTTTACTTTTGCATTTAATTTAAAAGTATTGAATGTCAATTTCATATATCCAATATGCACTTAATTTTTAAATGCCAAAATATTTCCTTCTTGGTCGAAATTTAATATAATATGATATATTTTATATCTATAATTTGATTGGCAATATTGCCTATAACATAACTTAGAATAATTAATTTATGTGTTTCTTATTGAAGTCGTTAAAAATTCATTTTCTTGAACTGTCAAAATTTTGTTTATGAAATTCAATATGTCGCTTTTTCATTGTGATCTATAATGTTTTAATCATTTATCATATAAATTTTCGACTCTAAATTGATATTCATACTATCCCTGAAACTAACATGGATAAAGTTCTGAGAAATCCGAGTCCAAATCTATTAAATGTTTGATTTTTGGCACTTTTATTAATTTTTTATCAGTTTTCGTACTGTAAAATATCAGCCGGGCCTTTTCTGGAATAATTGGACAACTCAACATAGTTGTTGATTATATTTAATTTTTTTGTATCCAGCTTTTATAAATGCATATTTTTTTGTTTTTTTTTTTTTATTGAAGTTTTTGCACACAATTTAGTTGTTGTTATTAATAACAGGTAGGATATGTCTTTTAAAAAAACTCTTTTGTTTATAATTTTATATCCTTCATTTTCTAAAACATATCTATGATGCAATACTCTTGCTTCAGAGTGATTATGTATAAATCATATTTGTAAAATAATAATAATTATAGGAAGTAATAATGTATATGAAGGGTTTCTGATTGTCATTTTATGATTGAATAAAATATTCAAATATAATTTACAGGTATAATCCTTACTTTATTCTTGAAATTGCTACGCTCAATTACCTAGCTCAATTTAGCATTTTGCAACTAAATTATTCATGTTATCGATTTTGTATGATTAAATTCTCCTCTATCAATCTTATTATTCCGCAAATATGTCAAACGTATTTGTGTCAATTATTCGAACTGTCGTGATCATTAGTGCAGAACATAGTTAAAGCTATTCATTTCCATTTGACATTATTGAATTTACATTTTATACAGAAAATGTCATTGTCGTAACTGTTACATAGAAATGACTAAATCAAATTTCGCAAACGAACAAAATCTCTCTTGTAAGTATCAACATTTCTGCGAGCAAAGCGGTAGAAAATATTTATTTTCCTTGTTTTTCCTTCGCAGCTTTATCTCGTTACTTTTGAAAAACAGCGCGTTGCATTATCGACTTGTCAAGATTTGTCCTCTCATTGCAATAAAACTCTTTGCGCGAATGAAAAAGGAATTGCCTCCGAGAAAAAATGCTTTGTTATTATGATGGAATACTCTCAATTATAATAACAATAGAAATTTTTTTTCTGAAGAATGTTCAAAGTGATAAATTAGTTTGAATTACCAATTTTCTCTATTATGTATAAAAGGAAGAATCCCAATGTTTGCCATACCAATACATTTTTTTAGAATTTTTCTAAATCATGCTAAACTAGTGGGGTGCATGAAATCGTGCCTTAAGGCAAATTGCTGGAAGTTTCCGTACCGTTATTAAAAATTCGAGGAATAAAAATAATCAATAATTGTTTTAAATAACTTCAAATAGATTATTTATTATAAATACATACTGTAAATGTATAAGTGCTTATTATATTGGGCGACGAGCCTATTCTACAAATAACTTATGTGTATGTTTACAAAAAATTTGTTCATTTTTTTACGAATCGAATGTTTTATAAATTATTTAAATTGGTTGATCCGTGTTTCCGAAATCGTCGACAAAAATTTGTATCCGCACAAACACACACACGCACACACATACATCTAAGGTATGCTAAAATTTTTAGATGATTAGTATATTTCTATAGTTATTGAATAAAATTACAAAAATATTTTCAAATAAATTATTTATGAAAAGATTCTGCAGGAACAGAATGCGGAACAACAGAAACATCTCTATGTTGCAGGATAGAAATACCTTAAAGGATTATTCCAGTTTTTGAAACACAATGGCGTCTTATTATATAGCAAAACATAAAAGTCATGCTGCTTCGTTTTGAACAGTTCAAGCACACAAAAGATATACTATTTGGTTTTATATTAAATTAAATAGATTATTGAAGAAACAATTTGATATTATAATTAATGATTTTGTTAAGATTCAGAACAGAATATATCATAAAGGTAATACTTCTCGTTCTGTTCCTTTTTTATTTAAAAATTTTATAAAAATTATAATATTGAAGCACAAATATTTTTACTATTTTACAGTTATATAAATGTGCAAAGAATTAAAAATAATTTAGTACAGAATTCTGATTACTGATCAAATCTGTTAAGTAGTCTGAGAAACCAATTGGCATAATGTAGATAATTCTAAAAATGTTAGCAAAAACAGAGTTATTGAGAATGAAGTCATAAATTGAGGATTATTAGAGATACATTAGTATTAGATGTATTAAAAATTGCTTTTGAAGTTTATAGTAATTTTCATAACCCACAAAAAGTTTGTTCGAAAATTGTAACTGAATGAAGCATAAAACATGAGCAAATAATTCAATATTAGAAAAATGTGTTCAAAGTTAAAATAATCAATAAATAATAAAACAATTATATTTACCTCATATTTATTGCAGCTACCAAAATTATAGTAAAGTCAAAAATTGCACAAAATTTAGAGTTTAAATCCAGTTTATATATGTACCAAAAACTATAAATAATTGCAAGTATATAGAAAAAGCAAAAAAATACAAATCATAACAAATTGGTTAATTGTTATGTAGGAATATTTGTGTTGATATGACAGATATATTAACATAAAATATTGGCCACTAATCAAATTAGTGCTTTCTTTATTAGCAAAAAGTAAATATTTCTTACATAATAAAAACGAGTCAAAAAGATCTTTTTAAACATTTCAATAAGTTTTAATTTTCAAAAAGTTAAATTAAGTTAAATCAAAAATTAATTTCATGTATAGGTACTATGATTTTCGAATTATTAAATTAAATATTAAAATTTATATTAATTTGTATGATTTCTTGAGTAAAATAAACAAACTTCTGAAATTAAATACAGTTTGTATTAAAATTTAGTTACAGGATTTCAAAAAATAGCAACGTTTGAAATTTATATCATTCTCAAAAGAATTTTAGTTATTTAAATCTCTGACATAAGTCATCCAAATATATTCCGGTTTCCGTTTAGCATTATATAGGTATTACAGTGATCTCTTAATATGTAATAAAGACATCTAAACTATCGCTTCCACGAAATGTAGGCGAGGTTTAACTTCCAAGATATTCTGAATTTAATCCAAGGTTTAAATCTGGGATCACAGTTTGCCTAAATCCAGAATACAAGGTGATAATGTGAGTTCGAAAACTTTATACGGCCATGTGTACACATATAGAATTCCATGTGCATAAATACACGTGTGCAGAAATTCACTGGTAATATTATGTCTGTGGCGATTATTAGTTCTATGTGACCAGTGTGTATAATAACGGCACAAAACAACCATGTCTAGGAAGTTTGGTCCATGGATAGTTTCTGACATAATGACCTCAGTTTGACTTCTGTTCTCGGTTGTAACGAAATCTTAGGCGAGCAAGACAATAAGAAATATAAATAAATAAATGTATATATATATATATATATATATATATATATATATATATATTGATGTAACAAATAAAATAAATTATAATATGACATATATTGAATCATAAGTTCTTTTTTATCATATTTAATTATATATATATATATATATATATATATATATATAAGTATATTTTATCATATACATATTTATCAAAAACGAATATAAAGTGATTAATGGTTATTAAAACATAAAGCAAATAATAAACAAGGGAGGGGATAAAAACATTGATTTTGTGAAGCTCTCATACCATGAACCTGCCTTAGAGCCGACTACTATTTATTATTACTTATTTAACCTAAACAAAAGAAGAGTTTTTGTATATACCATTTATACTTTACGACAATTTTATATCTGTTAAAGGACGTATGTCCCGAGGGTCCAAACATAAGATAGTGTTTTGAGTATATATCATCTATATATAATATATACATGATCTATATATCAGATGAAATATATGTATTATATATATATATATATATATATATAATACATATGAAATATAATACATATATTTCATCTGATATATAGACAACCTGACATTGTGCAGTAGCGATGCATATTTTTACTTTAAAATGCAGATGAAAAATATGTTTTCAAATTAAAATAGCTTATGTCGACTACTGCAGTGCAAAGTGGCAAGTAATCATTTCTTAAACTATTTCTTCCTGAATTGAGATGGAGTTTACATCAGTCCACAGACCTACCTTTGGGCAGCATTACTAATTATACTAATTATTATATATATATATATATATATATATATATATATAAATTATGCAAATACACAGACTTATAAATTTCTGATGAACAGAATAATATTTGAAAATTAATTTCATTATTACAAAAATTAAATAATATAGAGAAGTCAGGGGCTAGTTATAACAAATTTTATTTAAATTATTAAATCCTGAGATTTAAGTTAATATTTAAATTAATAGATCTTAAGAGAATTGACTTATTTCTAAGTAATACTTTTCATACATCAATACATATTATAATTTATATACATAAAATATATAATGTTTCTTGTAATATAAATTTTAATCAATAATCAACGCAAAGTATAATCAAGATCGCAATACAAATAAAAAATACAGTGTCGCTCATCATTAATTTTTGTTTGGAACACAAATGTCATTTTGTGAGTCTTTTGCAGATTTAGATGACCAAAATAATGCCATAATTGACTAATCACCGAAAATTAATTTGATTATTCTACAAAACTAATAAATTACTATGTTTTATTGTCGGCTTGAGTTCGGAACAGAAATGTCATCGTACATATATATCCAAATAGAGTCCTATGATATCGCGATCTGTGTTTCGCACTATTGCACTCTGGTCACATATCAAAGATAATCATCCCGGTTATTACGTTCCGAAGCGTTCATATCTTGGCGAGTTTGCAAACACACATTATTACCTGATTGTAGTTTGCCATAGCAGGTAAACTTAATAGGCAATCGTGCAACTCTAAGTTCAAATATTTGTTGTAATCCACATATTCTTAATCAAAAGTGCTTTAATTTTATACTGGTGTAATCTAATTAAAGTCTGGCAAAGACTGAGCGATCTAAACTTAATCCTGAACAACATTCTGAACATATTATTTATACTGTACTAACATATGTATATGTGTGTATATGTGTATGTATATATATGTATATATGCGTAGGTTTATATGAGTGTACATAAATATTTTTGCCTATACTTTTTAATTATTTATTTAATTCTAGTCTCTACTACCTTTCCTATCTTTTATATTTGGTTTGTTGTTAAGTGTTGCTGTTTGTTAATTTTTCTCTTATTGTATAGTTACTTTACCAATCCACATATATTATAATTACCTAGATATGCTAATTTTCATACTGTTTTTAGATCCACTGATGATGACATTAAATTGAATGTCGAAACGTTTGGAAATAAAAATTATTTTATAAATCTTTGGCTTTTCTTTGTTTGATGTATCGCCCTCAAGAACTCACTCATATATATATATATATATATATATATATATATATATATATATATATATATATATATATATATATATATATGTATGATAGATATTTGATAAATTATATTCATTCAGGTATGAGGTTCACCACAGATATCTCAAAAACAAGTAAAGTTAAGATTTTTTTCAACAACAAAAATTTGAAAAAAGAGGCTAAAAAATTTGCAACCAGCCATAACTTTGATTCTTACAATTTTTTAACTTCCCGTAGGGTAAGTTATTGTAATGGGCCGAAAATCGGAATTGAAAATTTTTACATTTCTCGACGTTTTGAAGGTTTCTGAACATTTTGGCATACCTCAGAAAAAATGGATGTGTGTGTGTGTGTGTGTATGTGTGTGTGTGTGTGTATGTATGTGTGGATACAAATTTCCAGTCACGTTTTAGGGCGCACGGATCAACCGATTTGAATGGTTCAAAAAACATTCGATTCCTATTGATAGGGAAAAGAGCTGATTAGTTTTTGGCAAAGGCAGGTCCAGCCGTTTCGGAGATACGGAGCAAAGAGTGCGGAAAATAGAAATCGAATTTTTGAGAGAACGGAGTATCCGATTTGAATGATCTAAAAAACATTCAATTAGTAATGATTGGGAGAAGTGTTTATTAGTTTTTGGCAAAGGCAGGCCCAGCCATTTCGAAGATACGGAGCTAAATATGTAAAAAATGGCAGTTTTTGAGAGAACTAAGCGTCCGATTTGAATGATTCAAAAAACTTTCTGCTTGTCTTAACAAAATAATTGATTTTGGAAAAAAAAATTTTTGTTCGATTTTTTTTTTTTTTTTTAGTTTTTTGTTGAAACAAATAATTTCAACTTTGCAATTCAGTTTATATAATTCTTATAAATATTAGACAATGTTACAATATTTATAATAATCTATTTGAAAACATTCAGTATTCCTCGAACATTTCGTTACGGTACGGGAAGTTCCAGCAATTTGCCTTAAGGCACGATGCCACCCACCCCACTAGTTAGGATTTTTTTTCTTACAACAAAATTTGAATGTAGAGGAAAAAAGATTTGCAACCACCCATCACTTTGATTCTTACAATTTTTTAAGATTTTTTTACAACAAAATTTGAATGTAGAGGAAAAAAGATTTGCAACCACCCATCACTTTGATTCTTACAATTTTTTAAGATTTTTTTTTACAACAAAATTTGAATGTAGAGGGAAAAAGATTTGCAACCTGCCATCACTTTGTTTCTTACAAAATTGTTATCGAAAGATAAAAGACGATGTTTGGAAATCCACCACAAAAATATTTTTTAGCGGTTTTAGTTTTTTGGTTGTGAGCACTGTAGTTTATTTCACGAGAATTTAATATATTTTTTGAGTAAAGATTACTTATTTATTTTATAAGATATATTAGCAATTTTAAGTTATATTCAGTCTTTTTTATATAATCCCTATAAAAGTTTACACGTGGGTGGGATAAAAAGGACCAACTGAACCTTTTCCCTGGCAAAGATGTAAACAATACAAAATAACAAATAAAAAAGTAAATGAATTTAAAAAAAACTAGTTTACAAGAGATAAGTATAATAAACTCTGCTGATGAATATTTCTGGCAAAATACCAGATCAAGGTTGTATACAGTATAATCACTGTAAAAAATATAACCATTGAATTTATATTTTGCGTTGGTTGAATATAGTAGCTATTATTTTATAGAATACCTTTTAAATTAAAAATGAAACATTGGACCTGTTTCCCCAAAGCCATCAGATTTTACCCCACCAAAGGAGTAAAAAGGACCAAGTGATAAATTTTTTAAAAATAGTAAAAAAACACATTTCTACAATTATGAATTATCTAGGAGTTTTATTGAACAAAGTCAGATATTAAATTTTTTGATGTGTTATTTGTTTTAGTATAATTAGTTTGGTTTTCAAAACATTGTTTGCAAAAAACTATTCAAAATCAAATTGGGCCTTTGTGCCCCGCTCTACTCTGTTTTAATTTCTGGTTTTCTATAAATTGATTCAATAATTTGTCACAATAATTTATAATATAATTTAAATATAAAAACTAGCTGTAAGTGGAATTCTGTCTTGAGGCAATTATGGCATCGTGCCTTAAGGCAAATTGCTGGAACTTCCCGTACCGTAACGAAATGTTCGAGGAATACTGAATGTTTTCAAATAGATTATTATAAATATTGTAACATTGTGTAATATTTATAAGAATTATATAAACTGAATTGCAGAGTTGAAATTATTTGTAAAGTATATTAGAACTATAGTCAGAATTAAAAATAAAATCTGAAATATTTTCGATATACAAAAAACTAAAAAAAAAAAAAAAAAAAAAAAAAAAAAAAAAAAAAAAAAAAAAAAATGAAACAAAATTTTTTTTTCCAAAATCAATTATTTTGTTAAGACAAGCAGAAAGTTCTTTGAATCATTTAAATCGGACGCTTAGTTCTCTCAAAAACTGCCATTTTTTACAGATTTAGCTCCGTATCTTCAAAATGGCTGAGCCTGCCTTTGCCAAAAACTAATAAACACTTCTCCCAATCATTACTAATTGAATGTTTTTTAGATCATTCAAATCGGATACTCCGTTCTCTCAAAATTCGATTTCTATTTTCTGCACTCTTTGCTTCGTATCTCCGAAACGGCTGGACCTGCCTTTGCCAAAAACTAATCAGCTCTTTTCCCTATCAATAGGAATCGAATGTTTTTTGAACCATTCAAATCGGTTGATCCGTGCGTCCTGAAACGTGACTGGAAATTTGTATCCATACATACATACACACACACACACACACACACACACACACACACACACATCCATTTTTTCTGAGGTATGCCAAAACGTTCAGAAACCTTCAAAACGTCGAGAAATGTAAAAATTTTCAATTCCGATTTTCGGCCCATTACAATAACTTACCCTACGGGAAGTTAATAAGTTATATTTTAAAATAATTAAATATAGCTGTTATACAATAATTAATTGTTTTTCAATAAATTCCCTACATTATTTATTGAAAATATGAGTATATTTTATATGGAAACTATTGATTATGGTTTAATTCTTTATCTAAAACTATAGAAATATGGTAATATAAATGATGTCTACTTATGAATCAAATACCCGATTATTGTTAACTGATGTTAAGCAGCAAACATAAACATTATATGAATTAAAACCATAAAAAATAGTATTTATGAATAAGTTATATTATAAAAAATAATTTTATTCTATTACCTTGTAATTTCTTAAATTGTCCACAACACAAGCCAGTAAGGCATCTCGTCCAACAGTTACTGTCACATTAGGAATTGGCTCAGCAAATCTTGGAAATGACAGTTCTGAAAGAAAATAAACACAAATCATTAATAAAAATATCAATTTAAATTTTGAATTTGTATATCAATCTTATATATAATATTGAACTAACAATACCACCATACATTTTATTTTTCGTACATTTATCGCTACAGTACGCACGACTCTATTATGTAAATTTAAAAATATGGTCAAGTAATATAGCATATCAAAAATTTATTGGTTTTCAGCAATTCCATACGCGTTTACCTATAAAAATTTATCCCTTTCAGAAATGGCTACGCTTTCGTATAATAAACTTTATATTGCATAAGAATATAATAAAAGTTAGAGCGCTTAAAATGATACCGTATCGGGTTGAAAAAGTATAGGTAAATAATTGGAATACAGAACAAAAAGTATAACATACAAAAAAATTAATCGTTGAAGGTTTTAAAATTTCTGATAATATAATAATTTGAAGAAAAAAAACAGTTAGTGAATGTCTAATTGGGGCTAATGCAGGTATAAGCCAACATTTTTTGATCCCTGTTATACCTTGTACAATGAGAACTGGTTTTAATAACTTATTTAGAAAATCTTCAATTTTTTATTTATTTGTACAGCTTTTGTTATTAATAATATCATCTGTGTAGGATAACTTCAAGTCAATATAAGTTTTAAAATTGTAAAATATTTTAATATTTGATGTATATTTGATGTATTGGAGCAGCAGGTTAAAAATAGGTTCCTATTGTAAAAATAACATTTGGGAAATGCGGTTATAATCTAACAGATGGAAACCTCTCATATAATTTTTTTCTGATTCGAATTATAATTTAATTCGCCCACAGAGCTGCCTTCTGAGAGAGCAGCCCACACATTAGGAATTACTTTCAAACGTTTTTTTTTTTGTTCAAATATAATTTAAAAATCATAAAACAACTGCTTGAAGAACCACATTCTAAAGGATCAAAAATACTTTAAATTGCTCAAATTGCCTATTTATTAATTTATGATTTAAATCCGCAATTATAAGAAAAAACTTTTTTGTAACACACGAATGAAAAATATGTTTCCAGAATATACTCAAATTTCCTAAACTAGTTATATGTGCAAGGGCATTTTACCTTGAGGCAATTTTTGTAGATAATCAATTTCTCAATAAACAATTATATGTAGCAAAATTCAAATGTATGACGATTCAATTTTAAAAGTTTGCCGTGACTCATCTAAATTTCAATATTTTTTTAAAATAAACTACTTTTTTCAGGTCCATAATATTTAAAGAAATTTCTTAAAATCATGACTTCTAGAAGTTTTCTCTAAATATTACGGTCCTGAAAGGGTTGGTTTAATTGAAAAAATATAGAAATTTAAACAATTCAAATCAACATTAAACGCGGAGAAAACATAGATTTAGTATGTAGGATTTTGAGTTAATTATGGTTTAAAAATCGGTTCCTATTGCAAATATATCATGAGTCATAAAATAAATATAGAAACCTCTCACACTATATATTTTCATTCGAGCTATAATTCAAATCGCCCACGGACTAGCTTTCAGGAAAAATATACTTTATTTTTATTACAAATGTTTAGCCCACATATTGGGAATTACTTTGAACCGCATTTCATTTCCATTTCGATCAATGTCACTGCGTACCATTGACAATCCATGTGATATAGGTATATATTAAAACAAATCTGAGCTGAATTATAACTTTTTTTTTATTTATTATCATATTTATTACTGTCCAGTTAAGGACATTTAGCAATGTTGTTGATTAACAACTGTCAGTTGCAATAGGAAATTATAACAAATAAGCAAGTTATATGAAACCTTTAGCGACTAGGGTGTAAATCCGTACAAATGCAACGGAAGTCCGTTACGCCCAAACTGTTCGTCATTCGCTCTCGATGAGATCATTTATATGCAAGTCGATTGTGATTAGTCGTTGTATATGTGAATAGATTTCTGTCGTTGTATGCGTACCGGTATTAACGTTGTATGCATACCGATATCAACAAGAAAATCGGCTTAGATAAATACATTAAAGTAACATTTTAAAGTTATATCTTAATACAAATCTTGTTTTAATGAAAAATGCTTGAATCAGAAGAATATTTTACTCTGTTCCTCAAAAATAATAAAACAAATTAAACATTTAGGCCGTGTACTAAACGTAAGTTAATTGATTAGAAATTATTTCTATATTACTCGTAGTCTCTATAAAGCTTTGAAGTTATTAAAAGGAAAATATTTTTAGGCAAGATTGATATTACAACTGTTCAAAGAATGAGATTATATCGCTAGCAAAAAAGTAAAAAAAAATACAAACAGTTAATGAATGTATGTTAATTTTAATTACATGAATATTGACGTTGCACAATTACAATTAGTGAAGTTGCGAAAACAATATTCGGTTAGGCGTTGTTTAACATAATCCACTGTGTGAACGAATATTATAGAATTTATTAATCAGCAATTACTTCATTTCTTCTATGAAGGTTCAATTCTAAATGCTAATTGCAATGACAAACCAATCATGTCATATTTGAAGTATGACTTTGATTACATTATTGTTTTTAAATAATATACATATTTTTAACGCTATTATAAATATATAATTTATAATTTATTATTATATAAATGTGTATAATGGTTGACACTAATAAAAGTGTGCATCACGAGTGTTACCATATTACTAATAAACATTATTCAAAATTGTTATATGGTGTATTTATTTTTACTTAAATGTCATCTTGTACAGTAGCTACACTCGCACGCGCACACTTTTTCATTTTGTCATTTTAGTAACCCACTAATTTGCCATTTATCTCGATAAATGATGAAATCTAAAAATAATTCTCGATTCTAGATCAAAATTTTCTTACGGAAAAGCTTAAAAACATCTGCTCTGTCCGCTGGAAGCTTTTCAAAACAATACTTAGATATTGGCGACGGAAAGAAATACTATCGATAAAACTAGGTACGTCAAATTATTTATCAATTATTGCATAGTCACAGTCTTGCAGGATAAAATTATCTCAAAACTTTATTTCGTTCATATTCAAAGAACACATGATCCTGAAACTCAATGATACAGATATATTTATCACAATCAGAACTGCAAGTCTTGTAAAGCCAACTACAGCATATTTTCGATGTTCGCTACATCACCGACATTGAATATATACTCGTTTTTCGGTTTTATTCAAGGATACTTTATGAATAGACAGACGGAATACACTATGGGATTCATTTGAATAGAAAATTATGCTAAGTTGCGATTCACTGATCGCATTTCGCGCTCACAAAAGATTGTATTATCTGCGGAAATTGTGTGTATGCATTTCGCCTGTTGTGAGCGATTATACAGGGAATAAATAAACATGTGATAGCAGGGAATGGCGGAAACGGATAATTAGAGTGATACGTAAATTTAATTATGAGCTCTGTTTTCGGATAATCATCCAGAGTGAGGAAATCAATTTACATCGGAGCATGGAAGAGGAAAAAACATTAAGAAAATGACCATATTATTGATTTTATAAAAAAATAGATAACTAGAAAATCTAATATCGTCCTCCTAATTTTATTTTATCTTCAGTAACTAAAAGTTTTGAGAACTAATTTGTACTTGCATTATGATTTCCACATATACTCAAATGCAAGTACAAATTAGATTTCAAAATTTCCAGTGCTTCGACACAATTTAATTAATATTATCTAAAGATGCACATTATTGAATACAACTAGTGGGGTGTATGACATCGTGCCTTAATTGCTGGAACTTCCCGTACCGTAATTAAAAATCTTGGTACGGAACCCAATAAAATTTACACAAAATGTGTACACATTTTGAAAATCTCTATAAATTATCTGATAATTTGATGTGCATATGTCTAATGATCATTTTTGACCGCCAAAAGGCAATTTTACTTATTTTTATTGAGAGCCCATAACCGCTAGACATGCTTTCCCAAAATTTTGGAAAAGTTTTTTTTCACCGTTCTCTTAAAAACTGAGTTACCGTTTTTGGCACTTTTTGTCTCGTATCTTCGAAACGGCTTGGCTGCCTTTCCCAAAGCTAATCAGCACGTCTCCTTATCAATACGAATCGAATGTTTTTTTTAATTATTCATATCGGTTTGATCCGTGTTCCCGAAATCGTCGACGAAAATTGTATACACACACACATACACACACGCATACATCAATTTTTTAAGGTGTGCCAAAATGTTCAGAACTTAAAAACGTAAAGATTTATAAATTTTCATTTTCGATGTTTTTGCCCTACGGTAAGTTAATGAATATTTATTTACATCTTAAAATTATGTATTAACCACAATATTAATTCTCTCTTTTTTATCAAATCTTTTATTAAGCAAAAATCTACAGGGTGTGTATGAATAATACCATTAAGTGTCAATAAATTTTAAAATTATGTTTATCTGATTCCAAAGAGCGATGTTTTTTTTTGACGTAAATCAATTTTTTGTCCACGATTTCGGTGGACTAGAAAATTTTAGCAAAGGTAGGTAGAGCCGTTGGAAAGATCCGGAGTAAAAAGTGTAAAAACAGCAATTTGTAAGAGTACGTATCATCCGATTAGAATTAAGCAAGAAACAAGGAGGCTAGTCCAGGGATTTCACCATTTGCAACAAATTTCAAAATTTTCTTAGCAGTCCAAATTATTTTGAAATTTTTAAAAAATTGCTTAAAAATCAACAGAAATTTTCAAAAATACAATGAAAACGATGTATTGAAATTGCAATGGTATTTTATATGATTTTGAAAAATACGAATTAAGATTTTATTCATTAACTCCGGTCGAGAATGTTTTGTTTACTTCTTGTAAAGATACATAAGGGTTTGTGCGACGAAGTCGTTGCAATATAAAATATGAATGATATTATTTACTTCACACATTTATAATAATTTATTTGAACATATTTAATTTTTTTTTTAATTACTTATCAACTTTTAGTGATTATTAATCATTTTTATTACTAGGATATTTAATTACAGTACGAAAGTTTCAGGCGCAATTCCCGTGCACTATTAATTAAAATTTTGTATGTAAAATCATCAAATTCAATATCACACTATCTGCTTCCATATGATATTGAGGCAGTTTATATTGAGCCTATTTGAATATAAATTAATTACAAAAATGCTCTAAATTAAACATGATTTTTATTGATATAAGCAAAGTTATGTTCGTAACTGAGAAAGATAATAAAGAAATACAAATTTAAGGTTTTAATCTATAAGATGCGTTTTTAATAATTTAATTATATCATTATTTGCATTGTTCAAGATGTCTGAATGAGTATTTTAAAACAATTATTTAGATTTGAATCAGACAAATCATTAATATGAAGGCAAATCTACGAAGCAGTAAAAATTATTCAATAATTCATTTTTATCAAATAATGAAAATATTTCAATTTCTTAAAGTTAAAACTATGTATAAATCTAACCATATGTGAGAAAATGTTAGACCTATTTAGACAAATGAATGTCTGAAATTTTGTAAACTAATTTTTCATTATTACCAATTATATTCATAAGTTATTATTTTTCTAAATTCCCAAAATCTGGTTCTGAATATAGTTATTATAAAGTGAAATTAAAACACACATTTCTTACAACGTTTTATTTCCCTAAAAAGTACATTACTAAAACAATAACGAATATACTATAAAAACAAAGCGTCATTTCAACTACTTTTTGAACCATTCGTCTACTTAATTAAATTTTTAATTAGTTCCAAGAAAAATTCCTTTTATTTCAATAGTTCTCTGTCTATTTTAAAACATTTTCCTTCAAGTATATTTCATTTATGACTTCAAAGTTGAAAGTTATATGGCATCTAAGATCATGTTTTACAACTGCAAAATGCAAGTTGTTTCTTGGAGGTAAGGAATGTTATAGGAAAGCGTACAAAATCTGTGTTATCATATACAAATAATATATCTTGCGCAATAATTTTAAATTCAAATAATAAATTCTTTCATTCAATATGAAAAACATATTCCAACCACATTGAGAAAATTGCTATTGTCAATTAATAACAATCCTGCACGTAATTAGCAAAAGAACAAGATGAAATCTAAGTTTTTTAGTTACATACGATCTCTTTCATAAGAAATGGAATGTTTGGAATTAATGTCATAATGCCAAAGAAGGCATTACCATTTTACTTTCATTCAAAAGTATGAATAAGAATGATCTTGAGAACAAGTGGGCGTTTAATTGACAATTTGAAAAATATTTTCCACTGAAGCAACAGTTACTGTCATGGTTAAAACAGTTTTTGAACGAATTATTATACTCAAATAATCAAGTATGTATATTTTATATTTTGTTTGCAAATAAATATACCAACAAAAAGTATATATATTTAAGTTTCAGCAAAGTTTTGAAACTTGTTGGCATTAAAATGGCCCCTAGATTACCAATTATTTACATAAAAAAAAAGAATCTAGTTCATATGTATATATATATATATATATAATATATATATATGTGTGTGTGTGTGTGTGTGTGCATGTGTGTTTGTATGTATACCAATATATTACATATATTAATGTTTCTACCTACACTTCTTGAAAACACAAACAACCCTCGAATATTTTATACAAATCAAATAGTTGTGAAGAAAACTTTCGAAAGGGCTTTTCTCGTCACCCCGAGGGTATTTTCCCATTAAAGTTAAGGGCTTGACCCTAACATGTCAATCAATTGAACAACCTTGCCCACGTGCCAGAAGGAAAAGTACATAGAAAAATAAATGCGAAAAACTTTTGCATTTATTTATTTTATTTTTATGTAATATAAGATTTAACCATTAGTACAGTAAATTTATTTAACTGAAAAAAATATTACAATTGAATTAATACCTTGTTAAAAATTTATTTGTAGATTTTGTTTGTATGTGTTAGTAACTGATTTTATAATAATCCTTTTTTAAAAAAAATTAAAATAATGTCAAAACAGTATTCCTGTTGTATGCAATACCAAAATTTAATTAGTACTTTTATCAACTGTACAATTGAACTTTAACTATCGATTCTGCCATTTGAATATATGACAATACAATAGAAATTATAGCTACAGTTATAGTGTTTTTAAAAACCATTCGAATTAATATCAGGTAAAATTAATTGAAAACTACAATATATTACTATTGTTTTCTTATTTATATTTTGTACCTAATGTCGCCCAAAAGACCAAAATTTGCTCTTTATTGTGAAAAGGTATAGAAATTTCCATCTATGATGTGGAAATATATGACCTTGAATAAGTAGGATTCGTTTCGCCTCATAAAATAGGGTCATCGAATTGAATCCGAGACGAAAAAGGGATCCCGGGCTATTGTGCGCAAATATTACCTGATT